>NC_134690.1:406430842-406563227 GCF_050947455.1 Rhinoderma darwinii
ACCTGTAGTCCTATGTAACACCACAGATAACACAGTGACAACTCTCTGAGTACAGATAATGTAGTAGATGTTACCTGCAGTCCTATGTAGCACCACAGATAACACAGTGATAAGTCTCTGATTACAGATAATGTAGTAGATGTTACATGCAGTCCTATGTAACACCACAGATAACAGTGATAACTCTCTGAGTACAGATAATGTAGTAGTGTTACCTGCAGTCCTATGTAACACCACAGATAACACAGTGATCACTCTTTGAGTACAGATAATGTAGTAGATGTTACCTGCAGTCCTATGTAACACCACAGATAACACAGTGATAACTCTCTGAGTACAGATAATGTAGGAGATATTACATGCAGTCCTATGTAACACCACAGATAACACAGTGATAACTCTCTGAGTACAGATAATGTAGTAGATGTTGCCTGCAGTCCTATGTAACTCCACAGATAACACAGTGTTAACTCTCTGAGTACAGATAATGTAGTAGATGTTACCTGCAGTCCTATGTAACACCACAGATAACACAGTGATAACTCTCTGAGTACAGATAATGTAGGAGATGTTACCTGCAGTCCTATGTAACACCACAGATAACACAGTGATAACTCTCTGAGTACAGATAATGTAGTAGATGTTGCCTGCAGTCCTATGTAACTCCACAGATAACACAGTGATAACTCTCTGAGTACAGATAATGTAGTAGTGTTACCTGCAGTCCTATGTAACACCACAGATAACACAGTGATCACTCTTTGAGTACAGATAATGTAGTAGATGTTACCTGCAGTCCTATGTAACACCACAGATAACACAGTGATAACTCTCTGAGTACAGATAATGTAGTAGATGTTGCCTGCAGTCCTATGTAACTCCACAGATAACACAGTGATAACTCTCTGAGTACAGATAATGTAGTAGGTGTTACCTGCAGTCCTATGTAACACCACAGATAACACAGTGATAACTCTCTGAGTACAGATAATGTAGTAGATGTCACATGCAGTCCTATGTAACACCACAGATAACACAGTGATAACTCTCTGAGTACAGATAATGTAGTAGATGTCACATGCAGTCCTATGTAACACCACAGATAACAGTCATAACTCTCTGAGTACAGATAATGTAGTAGTGTTATCTGCAGTCCTATGTAACACCACAGATAACACAGTGATAATTCTCTGAGTACAGATAATGTAGTAGATGTTACCTGCAGTCCTATGTAACACCACAGATAACACAGTTATAACTCTCTGAGTACAGATACTGTAATAGATGTTACCTGCAGTCCTATGTAACACCACAGATAACACAGTGATAACTCTCTGAGTACAGATAATGTAGTAGTGTTATCTGCAGTCCTATGTAACACCACAGATAACACAGTGATAACTCTCTGAGTACAGATAATGTAGTAGATGTTACCTGCAGTCCTATGTAACACCACAGATAACACAGTGATAATTCTCTGAGTACAGATAATGTAGTAGATGTTACCTGCAGTCCTATGTAACACCAAAGATAACACAGTGATAACTCTCTGAGTACAGATAATGTAGTAGATGTTACCTGCAGTCCTATGTAACACCACAGATAACACAGTGATAACTCTCTGAGTACAGATAATGTAGTAGATGTTGCCTGCAGTCCTATGTAACTCCACAGATAACACAGTGTTAACTCTCTGAGTACAGATAATGTAGTAGATGTTACCTGCAGTCCTATGTAACACCACAGACAACACAGTGATAACGCTCTGAGTACAGATAATGTAGTAGTGTTACCTGCAGTCCTATGTAACACCACAGATAACACAGTGATAATGCTCTGAGTACAGATAATGTAGTAGATGTTACCTGTAGTCCTATGTAACACCACAGATAACACAGTGACAACTCTCTGAGTACAGATAATGTAGTAGATGTTACCTGCAGTCCTATGTAGCACCACAGATAACACAGTGATAAGTCTCTGATTACAGATAATGTAGTAGATGTTACATGCAGTCCTATGTAACACCACAGATAACAGTGATAACTCTCTGAGTACAGATAATGTAGTAGTGTTACCTGCAGTCCTATGTAACACCACAGATAACACAGTGATCACTCTTTGAGTACAGATAATGTAGTAGATGTTACCTGCAGTCCTATGTAACACCACAGATAACACAGTGATAACTCTCTGAGTACAGATAATGTAGGAGATGTTACCTGCAGTCCTATGTAACACCACAGATAACACAGTGATAACTCTCTGAGTACAGATAATGTAGTAGATGTTGCCTGCAGTCCTATGTAACTCCACAGATAACACAGTGTTAACTCTCTGAGTACAGATAATGTAGTAGATGTTACCTGCAGTCCTATGTAACACCACAGATAACACAGTGATAACTCTCTGAGTACAGATAATGTAGGAGATATTACCTGCAGTCCTATGTAACACCACAGATAACACAGTGATAACTCTCTGAGTACAGATAATGTAGTAGATGTTGCCTGCAGTCCTATGTAACTCCACAGATCACACAGTGATAACTCTCTGAGTACAGATAATGTAGTAGTGTTACCTGCAGTCCTATGTAACACCACAGATAACACAGTGATCACTCTTTGAGTACAGATAATGTAGTAGATGTTACCTGCAGTCCTATGTAACACCACAGATAACACAGTGATAACTCTCTGAGTACAGATAATGTAGTAGATGTTGCCTGCAGTCCTATGTAACTCCACAGATAACACAGTGATAACTCTCTGAGTACAGATAATGTAGTAGGTGTTACCTGCAGTCCTATGTAACACCACAGATAACACAGTGATAACTCTCTGAGTACAGATAATGTAGTAGATGTCACATGCAGTCCTATGTAACACCACAGATAACACAGTGATAACTCTCTGAGTACAGATAATGTAGTAGATGTCACATGCAGTCCTATGTAACACCACAGATAACACAGTCATAACTCTCTGAGTATAGATAATGTAGTAGTGTTATCTGCAGTCCTATGTAACACCACAAATAACACAGTGATAATTCTCTGAGTACAGATAATGTAGTAGATGTTACCTGCAGTCCTATGTAACACCACAGATAACACAGTGATAATTCTCTGAGTACAGATAATCTAGTAGATGTTACCTGCAGTCCTATGTAACACCACAGATAACACAGTGATAACTCTCTGAGTACAGATACTGTAATAGATGTTACCTGCAGTCCTATGTAACACCACAGATAACACAGTGATAACTCTCTGAGTACAGATAATGTAGTAGTGTTACCTGCAGTCCTATGTAACACCACAGATAACACAGTGATAACTCTCTGAGTACAGATAATGTTGTAGATGTTACTTGCAGTCCTATGTAACACCACAGATAACACAGTGATAACTCTCTGAGTACAGATAACGCAGTAGATGTTACCTGCAGTCCTATGTAACACCACAGATAACACAGTGATAACTCTCTGAGTACAGATAATGTAGTAGATGTTACCTGCAGTCCTATGTAATGCCACAGATAACACACAGTGATAACTCTCTGAGTACAGATAATGTAGTAGATGTCACATGCAGTCCTATGTAACACCACAAATAACACAGTGATAATTCTCTGAGTACAGATAATGTAGTAGTGTTACCTGCAGTCCTATGTAACACCACAGATAACACAGTGATAACTCTCTGATTACAGATAATGTAGTAGATGTTACCTGCAGTCCTATGTAACACCACAGATAACACAGTGATAGGTCTCTGAGTAGAGATCATGTAGTAGTTGTACCTGCAGTCCTATGTAACACCACAGATAACACAGTGATAACTCTCTGAGTACAGATAATGTAGTAGATGTTACTTGCAGTCCTATGTAACACCACAGATAACACAGTGATAACTCTCTGAGTACAGATAATGTAGTAGATGTTACCTGCAGTCCTATGTAACACCACAGATAACAGTGATAACTCTCTGAGTACAGATAATGTAGTAGATGTCACATGCAGTCCTATGTAAACACCAGAGATAACACAGTGATAACTCTCTGAGTACAGATAAAGTAGTAGATGTTACCTGCAGTCCTATGTAACACCACAGATAACACAGTGATAACTCTCTGGGTACAGATAATGTAGTAGATGTTACTTGCAGTCCTATGTAACACCACAGATAACACAGTGATAACTCTGAGTACAGATAATGTAGTAGATGTCACCTGCAGTCCTATGTAACACCGCAGATAACACAGTGATAACTCTATGATTACAGATAATGTAGTAGATGTTACCTGCAGTTCTATGTAACACCACAGATAACACACAGTGATAACTCTCTGGGTACAGATAATGTAGTAGATGTTACTTGCAGTCCTATGTAACACCACACAACACAGTGATAACGCTCTGAGTAGAGATAATGTAGTAGATGATACCTGCAGTCCTATGTAACACCACAGATAGCACAGTGATATCTCTCTGAGTACAGATAATGTAGTAGATAATACCTGCAGTCCTATGTAACACCACAGATAACACAGTGATAACTCTCTGATTACAGATAATGTAGTAGATGTTACCTGCAGTCCTATGTAACACCACAGATAACACACAGTGATAACTCTCTGGGTACAGATAATGTAGTAGATGTTACTTGCAGTCCTATGTAACACCACAGACAACACAGTGATAACGCTCTGAGTACAGATAATATAGTAGTGTTACCTGCAGTCCTATGTAACACCACAGATAACACAGTGATAATGCTCTGAGTACAGATAATGTAGTAGATGTTACCTGTAGTCCTATGTAACACCACAGATAACACAGTGACAACTCTCTGAGTACAGATAATGTAGTAGATGTTACCTGCAGTCCTATGTAGCACCACAGATAACACAGTGATAAGTCTCTGATTACAGATAATGTAGTAGATGTTACATGCAGTCCTATGTAACACCACAGATAACAGTGATAACTCTCTGAGTACAGATAATGTAGTAGTGTTACCTGCAGTCCTATGTAACACCACAGATAACACAGTGATCACTCTTTGAGTACAGATAATGTAGTAGATGTTACCTGCAGTCCTATGTAACACCACAGATAACACAGTGATAACTCTCTGAGTACAGATAATGTAGGAGATGTTACCTGCAGTCCTATGTAACACCACAGATAACACAGTGATAACTCTCTGAGTACAGATAATGTAGTAGATGTTGCCTGCAGTCCTATGTAACTCCACAGATAACACAGTGTTAACTCTCTGAGTACAGATAATGTAGTAGATGTTACCTGCAGTCCTATGTAACACCACAGACAACACAGTGATAACGCTCTGAGTACAGATAATGTAGTAGTGTTACCTGCAGTCCTATGTAACACCACAGATAACACAGTGATAATGCTCTGAGTACAGATAATGTAGTAGATGTTACCTGTAGTCCTATGTAACACCACAGATAACACAGTGACAACTCTCTGAGTACAGATAATGTAGTAGATGTTACCTGCAGTCCTATGTAGCACCACAGATAACACAGTGATAAGTCTCTGATTACAGATAATGTAGTAGATGTTACATGCAGTCCTATGTAACACCACAGATAACAGTGATAACTCTCTGAGTACAGATAATGTAGTAGTGTTACCTGCAGTCCTATGTAACACCACAGATAACACAGTGATCACTCTTTGAGTACAGATAATGTAGTAGATGTTACCTGCAGTCCTATGTAACACCACAGATAACACAGTGATAACTCTCTGAGTACAGATAATGTAGGAGATGTTACCTGCAGTCCTATGTAACACCACAGATAACACAGTGATAACTCTCTGAGTACAGATAATGTAGTAGATGTTGCCTGCAGTCCTATGTAACTCCACAGATAACACAGTGTTAACTCTCTGAGTACAGATAATGTAGTAGATGTTACCTGCAGTCCTATGTAACACCACAGATAACACAGTGATAACTCTCTGAGTACAGATAATGTAGGAGATATTACCTGCAGTCCTATGTAACACCACAGATAACACAGTGATAACTCTCTGAGTACAGATAATGTAGTAGATGTTGCCTGCAGTCCTATGTAACTCCACAGATCACACAGTGATAACTCTCTGAGTACAGATAATGTAGTAGTGTTACCTGCAGTCCTATGTAACACCACAGATAACACAGTGATCACTCTTTGAGTACAGATAATGCAGTAGATGTTACCTGCAGTCCTATGTAACACCACAGATAACACAGTGATAACTCTCTGAGTACAGATAATGTAGTAGATGTTGCCTGCAGTCCTATGTAACTCCACAGATAACACAGTGATAACTCTCTGAGTACAGATAATGTAGTAGGTGTTACCTGCAGTCCTATGTAACACCACAGATAACACAGTGATAACTCTCTGAGTACAGATAATGTAGTAGATGTCACATGCAGTCCTATGTAACACCACAGATAACACAGTGATAACTCTCTGAGTACAGATAATGTAGTAGATGTCACATGCAGTCCTATGTAACACCACAGATAACACAGTCATAACTCTCTGAGTATAGATAATGTAGTAGTGTTATCTGCAGTCCTATGTAACACCACAAATAACACAGTGATAATTCTCTGAGTACAGATAATGTAGTAGATGTTACCTGCAGTCCTATGTAACACCACAGATAACACAGTGATAATTCTCTGAGTACAGATAATCTAGTAGATGTTACCTGCAGTCCTATGTAACACCACAGATAACACAGTGATAACTCTCTGAGTACAGATACTGTAATAGATGTTACCTGCAGTCCTATGTAACACCACAGATAACACAGTGATAACTCTCTGAGTACAGATAATGTAGTAGTGTTACCTGCAGTCCTATGTAACACCACAGATAACACAGTGATAACTCTCTGAGTACAGATAATGTTGTAGATGTTACTTGCAGTCCTATGTAACACCACAGATAACACAGTGATAACTCTCTGAGTACAGATAATGCAGTAGATGTTACCTGCAGTCCTATGTAACACCACAGATAACACAGTGATAACTCTCTGAGTACAGATAATGTAGTAGATGTTGCCTGCAGTCCTATGTAACTCCACAGATAACACAGTGATAACTCTCTGAGTACAGATAATGTAGTAGGTGTTACCTGCAGTCCTATGTAACACCACAGATAACACAGTGATAACTCTCTGAGTACAGATAATGTAGTAGATGTCACATGCAGTCCTATGTAACACCACAGATAACACAGTGATAACTCTCTGAGTACAGATAATGTAGTAGATGTCACATGCAGTCCTATGTAACACCACAGATAACACAGTCATAACTCTCTGAGTATAGATAATGTAGTAGTGTTATCTGCAGTCCTATGTAACACCACAAATAACACAGTGATAATTCTCTGAGTACAGATAATGTAGTAGATGTTACCTGCAGTCCTATGTAACACCACAGATAACACAGTGATAATTCTCTGAGTACAGATAATCTAGTAGATGTTACCTGCAGTCCTATGTAACACCACAGATAACACAGTGATAACTCTCTGAGTACAGATACTGTAATAGATGTTACCTGCAGTCCTATGTAACACCACAGATAACACAGTGATAACTCTCTGAGTACAGATAATGTAGTAGTGTTACCTGCAGTCCTATGTAACACCACAGATAACACAGTGATAACTCTCTGAGTACAGATAATGTTGTAGATGTTACTTGCAGTCCTATGTAACACCACAGATAACACAGTGATAACTCTCTGAGTACAGATAATGCAGTAGATGTTACCTGCAGTCCTATGTAATGCCACAGATAACACACAGTGATAACTCTCTGAGTACAGATAATGTAGTAGATGTCACATGCAGTCCTATGTAACACCACAAATAACACAGTGATAATTCTCTGAGTACAGATAATGTAGTAGTGTTACCTGCAGTCCTATGTAACACCACAGATAACACAGTGATAACTCTCTGATTACAGATAATGTAGTAGATGTTACCTGCAGTCCTATGTAACACCACAGATAACACAGTGATAGGTCTCTGAGTAGAGATCATGTAGTAGTTGTACCTGCAGTCCTATGTAACACCACAGATAACACAGTGATAACTCTCTGAGTACAGATAATGTAGTAGATGTTACTTGCAGTCCTATGTAACACCACAGATAACACAGTGATAACTCTCTGAGTACAGATAATGTAGTAGATGTTACCTGCAGTCCTATGTAACACCACAGATAACAGTGATAACTCTCTGAGTACAGATAATGTAGTAGATGTCACATGCAGTCCTATGTAACACCACAAATAACACAGTGATAATTCTCTGAGTACAGATAATGTAGTAGATGTTACCTGCAGTCCTATGTAACACCACAGATAACACAGTGATAACTCTCTGAGTACAGATAATGTAGTAGATGTCACATGCAGTCCTATGTAACACCACAAATAACACAGTGATAATTCTCTGAGTACAGATAATGTAGTAGATGTTACCTGCAGTCCTATGTAACACCACAGATAACACAGTGATAACTCTCTGAGTACAGATAATGTAGTAGATGTTACCTGCAGTCCTATGTAACACCACAGATAACACAGTGCTAATTCTCTGAGTACAGATAATGTAGTAGATGTTACCTGCAGTCCTATGTAACACCACAGATAACACAGTGATAACTCTCTGAGTACAGATAATGTAGTAGATGTTACCTGCAGTCCTATGTAACACCACAGATAACACAGTGATAACTCTCTGAGTACAGATAATGTAGTAGATGTTACCTGCAGTCCTATGTAACACCACAGATAACACAGTGATAATTCTCTGAGTACAGATAATGTAGTAGATGTTACCTGCAGTCCTATGTAACACCACAGATAACACAGTGATAACTCTCTGAGTACAGATAATGTAGTAGATGTTACCTGCAGTCCTATGTAACACCACAGATAACACAGTGATAACTCTCTGAGTACAGATAATGTTGTAGATGTTACTTGCAGTCCTATGTAACACCACAGATAACACAGTGATAACTCTCTGAGTACAGATAATGTAGTAGATGTTACCTGCAGTCCTATGTAACACCACAGATAACACAGTGATAACTCTCTGAGTACAGATAATGTAGTAGATGTTACCTGCAGTCCTATGTAACACCACAGATAACACAGTGATAACTCTCTGAGTACAGATACTGTAATAGATGTTACCTGCAGTCCTATGTAACACCACAGATAACACAGTGATAACTCTCTGAGTACAGATAATGTAGTAGTGTTATCTGCAGTCCTATGTAACACCACAGATAACACAGTGATAACTCTCTGAGTACAGATAATGTAGTAGATGTTACCTGCAGTCCTATGTAACACCACAGATAACACAGTGATAATTCTCTGAGTACAGATAATGTAGTAGATGTTACCTGCAGTCCTATGTAACACCACAGATAACACAGTGATAACTCTCTGAGTACAGATAATGTAGTAGATGTTACCTGCAGTCCTATGTAACACCACAGATAACACAGTGATAACTCTCTGAGTACAGATAATGTAGTAGATGTTACCTGCAGTCCTATGTAATGCCACAGATAACACACAGTGATAACTCTCTGAGTACAGATAATGTAGTAGATGTCACATGCAGTCCTATGTAACACCACAAATAACACAGTGATAATTCTCTGAGTACAGATAATGTAGTAGTGTTACCTGCAGTCCTATGTAACACCACAGATAACACAGTGATAACTCTCTGATTACAGATAATGTAGTAGATGTTACCTGCAGTCCTATGTAACACCACAGATAACACACAGTGATAACTCTCTGAGTACAGATAATGTAGTAGTTGTACCTGCAGTCCTATGTAACACCACAGATAACACAGTGATAACTCTCTGAGTACAGATAATGTAGTAGATGTTACTTGCAGTCCTATGTAACACCACAGATAACACAGTGATAACTCTCTGAGTACAGATAATGTAGTAGATGTTACCTGCAGTCCTATGTAACACCACAGATAACAGTGATAACTCTCTGAGTACAGATAATGTAGTAGATGTCACATGCAGTCCTATGTAACACCACAAATAACACAGTGATAATTCTCTGAGTACAGATAATGTAGTAGATGTTACCTGCAGTCCTATGTAACACCACAGATAACACAGTGATAACTCTCTGAGTACAGATAATGTAGTAGATGTCACATGCAGTCCTATGTAACACCACAGATAACACAGTGATAACTCTCTGAGTACAGATAATGTAGTAGATGTTACCTGCAGTCCTATGTAACACCACAGATAACACAGTGATAACTCTCTGAGTACAGATAATGTAGTAGTGTTACCTGCAGTCCTATGTAACACCACAGATAACAGTGATAACTCTCTGAGTACAGATAATGTAGTAGATGTTACCTGCAGTCCTATGTAACACCACAGATAACACAGAGATAACTCTCTGAGTACAGATAATGTAGTAGTGTTACCCGCAGTCCTATGTAACACCACAGATAACACAGTGATAACTCTCTGAGTACAGATAATGTAGTAGATGTTACCTGCAGTCCTATGTACACCACAGATAACACAGTGATAACTCTCTGAGTACAGATAATGTAGTAGTGTTACCTGCAGTCCTATGTAACACCACAGATAACACAGTGATAACTCTCTGAGTACAGATAATGTAGTAGATGTTACCTGCAGTCCTATGTAACACCACAGATAACACAGTGATAACTCTCTGAGTACAGATAATGTAGTAGATGTTACTTGCAGTCCTATGTAACACCACAGATAACACAGTGATAACTCTCTGAGTACAGATAATGTAGTAGATGTTACCTGCAGTCCTATGTAACACCACAGATAACAGTGATAACTCTCTGAGTACAGATAATGTAGTAGATGTCACATGCAGTCCTATGTAACACCACAAATAACACAGTGATAATTCTCTGAGTACAGATAATGTAGTAGATGTTACCTGCAGTCCTATGTAACACCACAGATAACACAGTGATAACTCTCTGAGTACAGATAATGTAGTAGATGTCACATGCAGTCCTATGTAACACCACAGATAACACAGTGATAACTCTCTGAGTACAGATAATGTAGTAGATGTTACCTGCAGTCCTATGTAACACCACAGATAACACAGTGATAACTCTCTGAGTACAGATAATGTAGTAGTGTTACCTGCAGTCCTATGTAACACCACAGATAACAGTGATAACTCTCTGAGTACAGATAATGTAGTAGATGTTACCTGCAGTCCTATGTAACACCACAGATAACACAGAGATAACTCTCTGAGTACAGATAATGTAGTAGTGTTACCCGCAGTCCTATGTAACACCACAGATAACACAGTGATAACTCTCTGAGTACAGATAATGTAGTAGATGTTACCTGCAGTCCTATGTAACACCACAGATAACACAGTGATAACTCTCTGAGTACAGATAATGTAGTAGTGTTACCTGCAGTCCTATGTAACACCACAGATAACACAGTGATAACTCTCTGAGTACAGATAATGTAGTAGATGTTACCTGCAGTCCTATGTAACACCACAGATAACACAGTGATAACTCTCTGAGTACAGATAATGTAGTAGATGTTACCTGCAGTCCTATGTAACACCACAGATAACACAGTGATAACTCTCTGAGTACAGATAATGTAGTAGATGTCACATGCAGTCCTATGTAACACCACAGATAACACAGTCATAACTCTCTGAGTATAGATAATGTAGTAGTGTTATCTGCAGTCCTATGTAACACCACAAATAACACAGTGATAATTCTCTGAGTACAGATAATGTAGTAGATGTTACCTGCAGTCCTATGTAACACCACAGATAACACAGTGATAATTCTCTGAGTACAGATAATCTAGTAGATGTTACCTGCAGTCCTATGTAACACCACAGATAACACAGTGATAACTCTCTGAGTACAGATACTGTAATAGATGTTACCTGCAGTCCTATGTAACACCACAGATAACACAGTGATAACTCTCTGAGTACAGATAATGTAGTAGTGTTACCTGCAGTCCTATGTAACACCACAGATAACACAGTGATAACTCTCTGAGTACAGATAATGTTGTAGATGTTACTTGCAGTCCTATGTAACACCACAGATAACACAGTGATAACTCTCTGAGTACAGATAACGCAGTAGATGTTACCTGCAGTCCTATGTAACACCACAGATAACACAGTGATAACTCTCTGAGTACAGATAATGTAGTAGATGTTACCTGCAGTCCTATGTAATGCCACAGATAACACACAGTGATAACTCTCTGAGTACAGATAATGTAGTAGATGTCACATGCAGTCCTATGTAACACCACAAATAACACAGTGATAATTCTCTGAGTACAGATAATGTAGTAGTGTTACCTGCAGTCCTATGTAACACCACAGATAACACAGTGATAACTCTCTGATTACAGATAATGTAGTAGATGTTACCTGCAGTCCTATGTAACACCACAGATAACACAGTGATAGGTCTCTGAGTAGAGATCATGTAGTAGTTGTACCTGCAGTCCTATGTAACACCACAGATAACACAGTGATAACTCTCTGAGTACAGATAATGTAGTAGATGTTACTTGCAGTCCTATGTAACACCACAGATAACACAGTGATAACTCTCTGAGTACAGATAATGTAGTAGATGTTACCTGCAGTCCTATGTAACACCACAGATAACAGTGATAACTCTCTGAGTACAGATAATGTAGTAGATGTCACATGCAGTCCTATGTAAACACCAGAGATAACACAGTGATAACTCTCTGAGTACAGATAAAGTAGTAGATGTTACCTGCAGTCCTATGTAACACCACAGATAACACAGTGATAACTCTCTGGGTACAGATAATGTAGTAGATGTTACTTGCAGTCCTATGTAACACCACAGATAACACAGTGATAACTCTGAGTACAGATAATGTAGTAGATGTCACCTGCAGTCCTATGTAACACCACAGATAACAGTGATAACTCGCTGAGTACAGATAATGTAGTAGATATTACCTGCAGTCCTATGTAACACCGCAGATAACACAGTGATAACTCTATGATTACAGATAATGTAGTAGATGTTACCTGCAGTTCTATGTAACACCACAGATAACACACAGTGATAACTCTCTGGGTACAGATAATGTAGTAGATGTTACTTGCAGTCCTATGTAACACCACACAACACAGTGATAACGCTCTGAGTAGAGATAATGTAGTAGATGATACCTGCAGTCCTATGTAACACCACAGATAGCACAGTGATATCTCTCTGAGTACAGATAATGTAGTAGATAATACCTGCAGTCCTATGTAACACCACAGATAACACAGTGATAACTCTCTGATTACAGATAATGTAGTAGATGTTACCTGCAGTCCTATGTAACACCACAGATAACACACAGTGATAACTCTCTGGGTACAGATAATGTAGTAGATGTTACTTGCAGTCCTATGTAACACCACAGACAACACAGTGATAACGCTCTGAGTACAGATAATATAGTAGTGTTACCTGCAGTCCTATGTAACACCACAGATAACACAGTGATAATGCTCTGAGTACAGATAATGTAGTAGATGTTACCTGTAGTCCTATGTAACACCACAGATAACACAGTGACAACTCTCTGAGTACAGATAATGTAGTAGATGTTACCTGCAGTCCTATGTAGCACCACAGATAACACAGTGATAAGTCTCTGATTACAGATAATGTAGTAGATGTTACATGCAGTCCTATGTAACACCACAGATAACAGTGATAACTCTCTGAGTACAGATAATGTAGTAGTGTTACCTGCAGTCCTATGTAACACCACAGATAACACAGTGATCACTCTTTGAGTACAGATAATGTAGTAGATGTTACCTGCAGTCCTATGTAACACCACAGATAACACAGTGATAACTCTCTGAGTACAGATAATGTAGGAGATGTTACCTGCAGTCCTATGTAACACCACAGATAACACAGTGATAACTCTCTGAGTACAGATAATGTAGTAGATGTTGCCTGCAGTCCTATGTAACTCCACAGATAACACAGTGTTAACTCTCTGAGTACAGATAATGTAGTAGATGTTACCTGCAGTCCTATGTAACACCACAGACAACACAGTGATAACGCTCTGAGTACAGATAATGTAGTAGTGTTACCTGCAGTCCTATGTAACACCACAGATAACACAGTGATAATGCTCTGAGTACAGATAATGTAGTAGATGTTACCTGTAGTCCTATGTAACACCACAGATAACACAGTGACAACTCTCTGAGTACAGATAATGTAGTAGATGTTACCTGCAGTCCTATGTAGCACCACAGATAACACAGTGATAAGTCTCTGATTACAGATAATGTAGTAGATGTTACATGCAGTCCTATGTAACACCACAGATAACAGTGATAACTCTCTGAGTACAGATAATGTAGTAGTGTTACCTGCAGTCCTATGTAACACCACAGATAACACAGTGATCACTCTTTGAGTACAGATAATGTAGTAGATGTTACCTGCAGTCCTATGTAACACCACAGATAACACAGTGATAACTCTCTGAGTACAGATAATGTAGGAGATGTTACCTGCAGTCCTATGTAACACCACAGATAACACAGTGATAACTCTCTGAGTACAGATAATGTAGTAGATGTTGCCTGCAGTCCTATGTAACTCCACAGATAACACAGTGTTAACTCTCTGAGTACAGATAATGTAGTAGATGTTACCTGCAGTCCTATGTAACACCACAGATAACACAGTGATAACTCTCTGAGTACAGATAATGTAGGAGATATTACCTGCAGTCCTATGTAACACCACAGATAACACAGTGATAACTCTCTGAGTACAGATAATGTAGTAGATGTTGCCTGCAGTCCTATGTAACTCCACAGATCACACAGTGATAACTCTCTGAGTACAGATAATGTAGTAGTGTTACCTGCAGTCCTATGTAACACCACAGATAACACAGTGATCACTCTTTGAGTACAGATAATGCAGTAGATGTTACCTGCAGTCCTATGTAACACCACAGATAACACAGTGATAACTCTCTGAGTACAGATAATGTAGTAGATGTTGCCTGCAGTCCTATGTAACTCCACAGATAACACAGTGATAACTCTCTGAGTACAGATAATGTAGTAGGTGTTACCTGCAGTCCTATGTAACACCACAGATAACACAGTGATAACTCTCTGAGTACAGATAATGTAGTAGATGTCACATGCAGTCCTATGTAACACCACAGATAACACAGTGATAACTCTCTGAGTACAGATAATGTAGTAGATGTCACATGCAGTCCTATGTAACACCACAGATAACACAGTCATAACTCTCTGAGTATAGATAATGTAGTAGTGTTATCTGCAGTCCTATGTAACACCACAAATAACACAGTGATAATTCTCTGAGTACAGATAATGTAGTAGATGTTACCTGCAGTCCTATGTAACACCACAGATAACACAGTGATAATTCTCTGAGTACAGATAATCTAGTAGATGTTACCTGCAGTCCTATGTAACACCACAGATAACACAGTGATAACTCTCTGAGTACAGATACTGTAATAGATGTTACCTGCAGTCCTATGTAACACCACAGATAACACAGTGATAACTCTCTGAGTACAGATAATGTAGTAGTGTTACCTGCAGTCCTATGTAACACCACAGATAACACAGTGATAACTCTCTGAGTACAGATAATGTTGTAGATGTTACTTGCAGTCCTATGTAACACCACAGATAACACAGTGATAACTCTCTGAGTACAGATAATGCAGTAGATGTTACCTGCAGTCCTATGTAACACCACAGATAACACAGTGATAACTCTCTGAGTACAGATAATGTAGTAGATGTTGCCTGCAGTCCTATGTAACTCCACAGATAACACAGTGATAACTCTCTGAGTACAGATAATGTAGTAGGTGTTACCTGCAGTCCTATGTAACACCACAGATAACACAGTGATAACTCTCTGAGTACAGATAATGTAGTAGATGTCACATGCAGTCCTATGTAACACCACAGATAACACAGTGATAACTCTCTGAGTACAGATAATGTAGTAGATGTCACATGCAGTCCTATGTAACACCACAGATAACACAGTCATAACTCTCTGAGTATAGATAATGTAGTAGTGTTATCTGCAGTCCTATGTAACACCACAAATAACACAGTGATAATTCTCTGAGTACAGATAATGTAGTAGATGTTACCTGCAGTCCTATGTAACACCACAGATAACACAGTGATAATTCTCTGAGTACAGATAATCTAGTAGATGTTACCTGCAGTCCTATGTAACACCACAGATAACACAGTGATAACTCTCTGAGTACAGATACTGTAATAGATGTTACCTGCAGTCCTATGTAACACCACAGATAACACAGTGATAACTCTCTGAGTACAGATAATGTAGTAGTGTTACCTGCAGTCCTATGTAACACCACAGATAACACAGTGATAACTCTCTGAGTACAGATAATGTTGTAGATGTTACTTGCAGTCCTATGTAACACCACAGATAACACAGTGATAACTCTCTGAGTACAGATAATGCAGTAGATGTTACCTGCAGTCCTATGTAACACCACAGATAACACAGTGATAACTCTCTGAGTACAGATAATGTAGTAGATGTTACCTGCAGTCCTATGTAATGCCACAGATAACACACAGTGATAACTCTCTGAGTACAGATAATGTAGTAGATGTCACATGCAGTCCTATGTAACACCACAAATAACACAGTGATAATTCTCTGAGTACAGATAATGTAGTAGTGTTACCTGCAGTCCTATGTAACACCACAGATAACACAGTGATAACTCTCTGATTACAGATAATGTAGTAGATGTTACCTGCAGTCCTATGTAACACCACAGATAACACAGTGATAACTCTCTGAGTACAGATAATGTAGTAGATGTTACCTGCAGTCCTATGTAACACCACAGATAACACAGTGATAACTCTCTGAGTACAGATAATGTAGTAGATGTTACCTGCAGTCCTATGTAACACCACAGATAACACAGTGATAATTCTCTGAGTACAGATAATGTAGTAGATGTTACCTGCAGTCCTATGTAACACCACAGATAACACAGTGATAACTCTCTGAGTACAGATAATGTAGTAGATGTTACCTGCAGTCCTATGTAACACCACAGATAACACAGTGATAACTCTCTGAGTACAGATAATGTTGTAGATGTTACTTGCAGTCCTATGTAACACCACAGATAACACAGTGATAACTCTCTGAGTACAGATAATGTAGTAGATGTTACCTGCAGTCCTATGTAACACCACAGATAACACAGTGATAACTCTCTGAGTACAGATAATGTAGTAGATGTTACCTGCAGTCCTATGTAACACCACAGATAACACAGTGATAACTCTCTGAGTACAGATACTGTAATAGATGTTACCTGCAGTCCTATGTAACACCACAGATAACACAGTGATAACTCTCTGAGTACAGATAATGTAGTAGTGTTATCTGCAGTCCTATGTAACACCACAGATAACACAGTGATAACTCTCTGAGTACAGATAATGTAGTAGATGTTACCTGCAGTCCTATGTAACACCACAGATAACACAGTGATAATTCTCTGAGTACAGATAATGTAGTAGATGTTACCTGCAGTCCTATGTAACACCACAGATAACACAGTGATAACTCTCTGAGTACAGATAATGTAGTAGATGTTACCTGCAGTCCTATGTAACACCACAGATAACACAGTGATAACTCTCTGAGTACAGATAATGTAGTAGATGTTACCTGCAGTCCTATGTAATGCCACAGATAACACACAGTGATAACTCTCTGAGTACAGATAATGTAGTAGATGTCACATGCAGTCCTATGTAACACCACAAATAACACAGTGATAATTCTCTGAGTACAGATAATGTAGTAGTGTTACCTGCAGTCCTATGTAACACCACAGATAACACAGTGATAACTCTCTGATTACAGATAATGTAGTAGATGTTACCTGCAGTCCTATGTAACACCACAGATAACACACAGTGATAACTCTCTGAGTACAGATAATGTAGTAGTTGTACCTGCAGTCCTATGTAACACCACAGATAACACAGTGATAACTCTCTGAGTACAGATAATGTAGTAGATGTTACTTGCAGTCCTATGTAACACCACAGATAACACAGTGATAACTCTCTGAGTACAGATAATGTAGTAGATGTTACCTGCAGTCCTATGTAACACCACAGATAACAGTGATAACTCTCTGAGTACAGATAATGTAGTAGATGTCACATGCAGTCCTATGTAACACCACAAATAACACAGTGATAATTCTCTGAGTACAGATAATGTAGTAGATGTTACCTGCAGTCCTATGTAACACCACAGATAACACAGTGATAACTCTCTGAGTACAGATAATGTAGTAGATGTCACATGCAGTCCTATGTAACACCACAGATAACACAGTGATAACTCTCTGAGTACAGATAATGTAGTAGATGTTACCTGCAGTCCTATGTAACACCACAGATAACACAGTGATAACTCTCTGAGTACAGATAATGTAGTAGTGTTACCTGCAGTCCTATGTAACACCACAGATAACAGTGATAACTCTCTGAGTACAGATAATGTAGTAGATGTTACCTGCAGTCCTATGTAACACCACAGATAACACAGAGATAACTCTCTGAGTACAGATAATGTAGTAGTGTTACCCGCAGTCCTATGTAACACCACAGATAACACAGTGATAACTCTCTGAGTACAGATAATGTAGTAGATGTTACCTGCAGTCCTATGTAACACCACAGATAACACAGTGATAACTCTCTGAGTACAGATAATGTAGTAGTGTTACCTGCAGTCCTATGTAACACCACAGATAACACAGTGATAACTCTCTGAGTACAGATAATGTAGTAGATGTTACCTGCAGTCCTATGTAACACCACAGATAACACAGTGATAACTCTCTGAGTACAGATAATGTAGTAGATGTTACCTGCAGTCCTATGTAACACCACAGATAACACAGTGATAACTCTCTGAGTACAGATAATGTAGTAGATGTCACATGCAGTCCTATGTATCAGTGAAATGTGAAATGACAAGCTCATTATCTCGTTATATGGACACTCTTAGCCTATCCACTGGCTGAGCCCCTCTAATGACTGGCGATTCGCTGTCACTGACACAGGGGGGGTGTCACATGATGTACGGGTCTGTATTACTTATCAGGGCTCAGATCTTCCTATGATAAACATTGATTACATATTGATTAGATGTCTGACTGGTGGGGGGTCCGATTGGAGGGGCCCCCACAGAAGCCCAGAATAAAGCAGCTGCGGCCCATTAGGCTTTCCCACTCCTGACCTAATGTTCTGACAGGAATTTCAGCAAAGCAATCCTATTCAAGATGAGTGGGGGTCCCAGCAGCCGGACCCCCACTATTCAGATATTGAGCAATGCATATAATGCATTTATTTCAGCTGTAAAAGCAGGACTAGGTCAAGATACGTCTTCAGCCTCTGGTTGTAAATAAATAAAAAATCCCCATTTTATTATATTTTAGGATCCTCTGTCTGTCAGTCTATAGGGGGCCTGTGGATTTTGCTTTTTTGGGGGCCCTGCAACTGTTAGGCTGGGTTCACACGACCTATTTTCAGACGTAAACGAGGCGTATTATGCCTCGTTTTACGTCTGAAAATACGGCTCCAATACGTCGGCAAACATCTGCCCATTCATTTGAATGTGTTTGCCGACGTATTGTGCAGACAACCTGTCATTTACGCGTCGTCGTTTGACGCGGAAAAATACAGCCTCGTCAAAAGAAGTGCAGGGCACTTATATACATTATATGCAGGGCACTTATATACATTATATGCAGGACACTTATATACATTTTATGCAGGACACTTCTATACATTATATGCGGGACACTTATATACATTATATGCAGGACGCTTATATACATTATATGCGGGACACTTATATACATTATATGCAGGACACTTATATACATTATATGCGGGACACTTATATACATTATATGCAGGACACTTATATACATTATATGCGGGACACTAATATACATTATATGCAGGACACTTATATACATTATATGCAGGACACTTCTATACATTATATGCGGGACACTTATATACATTATATGCAGGACGCTTATATACATTATGTGCGGGACACTTATATACATTATATGCAGGACACTTCTATACATTATATGCGGGACACTTATATACATTACATGCGGGACACTTATATACATTATATGCAGGACACTTATATACATTATATGCAGGACACTTATATACATTATATGCAGGACACTTATATACATTATATGCGGGACACTTATATACATTATATGCGGGACGCTTATATACATTATATGCATGGCACTTATATACATTACATGCGGGACACTTATATACATTATATGCAGGACACTTATATACATTATATGCGGGACGCTTATATACAGTATATGCGGGACGCTTATATACATTATATACGGGACACTTATATACATTATATGCGGGACACTTATATACATTATATGCGGGACACTTATATACATTACATGCGGGACACTTATATACATTATATGCAGGACACTTATATACATTATATGCGGGACACTTATATACATTATATGCGGGACACTTATATACATTATATGCGGGACACTTATATACATTATATGCGGGACACTTATATACATTATATGCAGGACACTTATATACATTATATGCGGGACACTTATATACATTATATGCAGGACACTTATATACATTATATGCAGGACACTTATATACATTACATGCGGGACACTTATATACATTATATGCAGAGCACTTATATACATTACATGCGGGACACTTCTATACATTATGTGCAGGACACTTATATACATTATATGCGGGACACTTCTATACATTATGTGCAGGACACTTATATACATTATATGCGGGACACTTATATACATTATATGCGGGACACTTATATACATTATATGCAGGACACTTATATACATTATATGCGGGACACTTATATACATTATATGCGGGACACTTATATACATTATATGCGGGACACTTATATACATTATATGCGGGACACTTATATACATTATATGCGGGACACTTATATACATTATATGCAGGACACTTATATACATTATATGCGGGACACTTATATACATTATATGCGGGACACTTCTATACATTATATGCAGGACACTTATATACATTATATGCGGGACACTTGTATACATTATATGCGGGACACTTATATACATTATATGCGGGACACTTATATACATTATATGCGGGACACTTATATACATTATATGCGGGACACTTATATACATTATATGCGGGACACTTATATACATTATATGCGGGACACTTATATACATTATATGCGGGACACTTATATACATTATATGCGGGACACTTATATACATTATATGCGGGACACTTATATACATTATATGCAGGACACTTATATACATTATATGCAGGACACTTATATACATTATATGCAGGACACTTATATACATTATATGCAGGACACTTATACACATTATATGCGGGACACTTATATACATTATATGCGGGACACTTATATACATTATATGCGGGACACTTCTATACATTATATGCGGGACACTTATATACATTATATGCAGGACACTTCTATACATTATATGCAGGACACTTATATACATTACATGCGGGACACTTATATACATTATATGCGGGACACTTATATACATTATATGCGGGACACTTATATGCATTATATGCGGGACACTTATGTACATTATATGCAGGACACTTATATACATTATATGCGGGACACTTATATACATTATATGCGGGACACTTATATACATTATATGCAGGACACTTATATACATTATATGCAGGACACTTATATACATTATATGCGGGACACTTATATACATTATATGCGGAACACTTATATACATTATATGCAGGACACTTATATACATTATATGCGGGACACTTATATACATTATATGCAGGACACTTATATACATTATATGCAGGACACTTATATACATTATATGCGGGACACTTATATACATTATATGCAGGACACTTATATACATTATATGCGGGACACTTATATACATTATATGCGGGATGCTTATATACATTATATGCGGGATGCTTATATACATTATATGCGGGACGCTTATATACATTATATGCGGGACACTTATATACATTATATGCGGGACACTAATATACATTATATGCGGGACACTTATATACATTATATGCAGGACACTTATATACATTATATGCGGGCCACTTATATACATTATATGCAGGACACTTATATACATTATATGCAGGACACGTATATACATTACATGCGGGACACTTATATACATTATATGCAGGGCACTTATATACATTATATGCGGGACACTTATGTACATTATATGCAGGACACTTATATACATTATATGCGGGACACTTATATACATTACATGCGGGACACTTGTATACATTATATGCGGGACACTTATATACATTATATGCGGGACACTTATATACATTATATGCAGGACACTTATATACATTATATGCGGGACACTTATATACATTATATGCGGGACACTTATATACATTATATGCGGGACACTTATATACATTATATGCGGGACACTTATATACATTATATGCGGGACACTTATATACATTATATGCGGGACACTTATATACATTATATGCAGGACACTTATATACATTATATGCGGGACACTTATATACATTATATGCAGGACACTTCTATACATTATATGCGGGACACTTGTATACATTATATGCGGGACACTTATATACATTATATGCGGGACACTTATATACATTATATGCGGGACACTTATATACATTATATGCAGGACACTTCTATACATTATATGCGGGACACTTGTATACATTATATGCGGGACACTTATATACATTATATGCAGGACACTTCTATACATTATATGCGGGACACTTATATACATTATATGCAGGACACTTATATACATTATATGCTGGACACTTATATACATTATATGCAGGACACTTATATACATTATATGCGGGACACTTATATACATTACATGCCGGACACTTATATACATTATATGCGGGACACTTATATACATTATATGCGGGGCACTTATATACATTATATGCGGGACACTTATATACATTATATGTGGGACACTTATATACATTATATGCAGGACACTTATATACATTATATGCAGGACACTTCTATACATTATATGCGGGACACTTATATGCATTATATGCGGGACACTTATATACATTATACGCGGGACACTTATATACATTATATGCGGGACACTTATATACATTATATGCGGGACACTTATATACATTATATGCAGGACACTTATATACATTATATGCGGGACACTTATATACATTACATGCGGGACACTTATATACATTATATGCGGGACACTTATATACATTATATGCGGGACACTTCTATACATTATATGCGGGACACTTATATACATTATATGCAGGACACTTCTTTGGACGTTTTTGGAGCCGTTTTCTCATAGACTCCAATGAAAATGGACGTAAAAAACGCTGCGAAAACGGCGCGAAAAACGGCGCGAAAAACCCGAGTTGCTCAAAAAACGTCTGAAAATCAGGGGCTGTTTTCCCTTGAAAACAGCTCCGTATTTTCAGAAGTTTTTGGTCACTACGTGTGCACATACCCTAACTCTTATGGGGGCACTGTGTCTGTCACTCTTATGGGGCACTGTGTCTGTCACTCTTATGGGGCACTGTGGATGGCACTTTTATGGGGCACTGTGTCTGTCACTCTTATGGGGACACTGTGGATGGCACTTTTATGGGGGGACTTTGACTTTCACTCTTTTGGGTGCCCTGTGGCTGTCATTCTAATGGGAACCCTGTGACTTTTACTCTTTGGGGGCTTTATGCCTCGCACTGATATGAGGGCTCTATGTCTCTCACTCTAATGGGAGTGCAATGTGTTAGGGGTACTCACAATGTTATGGGGGTACTTGCAATGTTATGTTCTTTCATGCTTTCATTTAGTCATGATTTAAGGGCATTCGGTTGGGGGTCGTTTTCAGAGTTTGTTTTATATAATAAAAACTTTCTCCGCGATAGACAATCCCTACTTGTTAGATGATCCCTTGACAAGAAAATGATCACAAAATCTCCCCCTGCTGGGCCCTCCAGCGATCAGCTGTGATCTGTGGGGACACCTGGCAGTAAGTGTTTAGTTTACCTGCAGCGCCACCACAGGGGAAATGAAGTATTACACAGTGTCCATTCATATCAGTGTGCTGTCTCTGTAATACAGGACGGGTCCTCCAGAGAGAGAGACGCTCTATGTAACCGCTCTAACCAAGAGATGAGGATCCTGAACAGGGGACTCCCTTTAAGGGGAGGGCATGTGTCTTTACATGCCGCACACAGTGTCAAGTATGTATAAGAACCTCCTTGAGCTTTATTTACTTCTGACTGGACAAGCCCTTTAACTAAATTATAATGGATCTCCGAGTGACTAGTCCTAACACAAGAAAACTCCAGTCCCCCTCCCCATAGTGTTTATATGACCCCCCCCCCCCGCAGGGTAAAGGCGCTGTGCTCTCTGTAGTCACTGTTAGGGCATGACCACACATGGCGGAATTCCTGCGCAACTGTCCGCATCAATGCCGCACCTAATCCGGGTTGCGGATTACGGCTGCGGATCTGCACAAAATGTGCAGAAAATTGATGCGGACTAGCTGCTGCGGACTGCGGTAAAAGTGCTTCCCTTCTCCCTATCAGTGCAGGATAGAGAGAAGGGACAGCACTTTCCCTAGTGAAAGTAAACGAATTTCATACTTACCGGCCGTTGTCTTGGTGACGCGTCCCTCTTTCGGCATCCAGCCCGACCTCCCTGGATGACGCGCCAGTCCATGTGACCGCTGCAGCCTGTGCTTGGCCTGTGATTGGCTGCAGCCGTCACTTAGACTGAAACGTCATCCTGGGAGGCCGGACTGGAGACAGAAGCAGGGAGTTCTCGGTAAGTATGAACTTATATTTTTTTACAGGTTGCTGTATATTGGGATCGGTAGTCACTGTCCCGGGTGCAGAAACAGTTACTGCCGATCGCTTAACTCTTTCAGCACCCTGGACAGTGACTATTTACTGACGTCTCCTAGCAACGCTCCCGTCATTACGGGAGCCCCATTGACTTCCTCAGTCTGGCTGTAGACCTAGAAATACATAGGTCCAGCCAGAATGAAGAAATGTCAAGTTAAAAAAGCAAGACGCATCCGCAGCACACATAACATGTGCATGACAGCTGCGGACTTCATTGCGGAACTTTGAATCTCCATTGAAGTCAATGGAGAAATTCCGCCATGAGTCCGCCACTGCTCCGCAACAGACAGAGCATGCTGCGGACACCAAATTCCGCTCCGCAGCCTATGCTCCGCAGCGGAATTGTACGCATCGTGTAAACGAACACTGCTAAATTAAAGTGAAAGTCAATGTAGAAACGGCTCCGCTGCGGATTAACGCTGCGGAGTGTCCGCAGCGGAATTTAAGTGAAATTCCGCCATGTGTGAACCCGCCCTTAGAGTCTGGTTCCAATATTGCAATAACTTGTGACGTTTATCTTCATGACAACTTTTTTCCCACGCCAGGAAATGTGTTCCTAACTCCACCCCCTTAGGGCGGGTTCACACATGGCGGAATTTCACTTAAATTCCGCTGCGGACACTCCGCAGCGTTAATCCGCAGCGGAGCCGTTTCTCCATTGACTTTCACTTTAATTTAGCAGTGTTCGTTTACACGATGCGTACAATTCCGCTGCGGAGCATAGGCTGCGGAGCGGAATTTGGTGTCCGCAGCATGCTCTGTCTGTTGCGGAGCAGTGGCGGACTGGTTGCGGACTCATGGCGGAATTTCTCCATTGACTTCAATGGAGAGTCAAAATTCCGCAATGAAGTCCGCAGATCTTATGTGTGCTGCGGAGCGTATTGTTTTTACTACCATGACATTTCTTCATTCTGGCTGGACCTATGTATTTCTAGGTCTACAGCCAGACTGAGGAAGTCAATGGGGCTCCCGTAATGACGGGAGCGTTGCTAGGAGACGTCTGTAAATAGTCACTGTCCAGGGTGCTGAAAGAGTTACGCGATCGGCAGTAACTGTTTCTGCACCCGGGACAGTGACTACCGATCTCAATATACATGTATCTGTAAAAAAACATATAAGTTCATACTTACCGAGAACTCCCTGCGTCTGTCTCCAGTCCGGCCTCCCAGGATGACGTTTCAGTGTAAGTGACGGCTGCAGCCAATCACAGGCCAAGCACAGGCTGCAGCGGTCACATGGACTGGAGCGTCATCCAGGGAGGTCGGGCCGGATGCCGAAAGAAGGACGCGTCACCAAGACAACGGGCGGTAAGTATGAAATTCTTTGACTTTCACTAGGGAAAGTGCTGTCCCTTCTCTCTATCCTGCACTGAATAGGGAGAAGAGAAGCACTTTTCCTGCAGTCCGCAGCGGCCAGTCCGCATCAATTTTCTGCACATTTTGTGCAGATCCGCTGCAGAATCTGCAACGCAGATTCTGTGCGGCATTGATGCGGACAGTTGCGGAGGAATTCCGCCATGTGTGGTCATGCCCTTATGTGATTTCCCTTTTGCAACAAAGGATTCAGAGTTCTGCTGTATACAGTCACGTGAGAACCAAGTTCCGCCCTAGATATACGCATAGGGCCCTCATGTGTCATGAGTGGAGTGTTCCTTTAAATATAACCATTAAGTAAGACTATCTGGTTCGTTCCTTGAAGCTTCTCTGGTATTTTGCATATTTACAGCCATGAATGAGAAGAGGCAGAATCTCTGGATCTATGAATAAAACATCGTCCTAATGGAAACGTAACGTGGCCGCCATGTTTTATTAATGACTACATGACCCTGCGGTATTTCATGCTGGTAAAATGCTGCCCTATTATTTGCTCCCTCAGCGCCGCGCAGTTTATTAGGATCACGGTGAGAGTCAGTGACACCTTTATTTGAAGAAAACTCGTTACCAAATGGCGCTTATTGCGTAAGTGTCGGCGCCCTCTGAACACGTTTTGTCTCGTTCTGTGGACTTTTTACCGGTCAATGATCATAAAGTAGAAGCTTTTATGGGGCAAAAGTCCCTGTGAGTCTGGGGGGGGGGGGGGGTCTGCAATATGTCACTCACCGCTCGTGATGACACGTCGGTCTGACCTCTCTCCACCAATCAGACGTCCAGACTCCAGAGAGACCTCACATGTCCGTCATTCCTGCTGTTTAGATACCATTTTTCTGTGAACCCTCTTAGCCAATCAGATGTGTATAGAGGAAGCCTCTGATTGGTCGAGAGGGCAGATGTGTATTCATTTACTGATCATCATGTGACCAGTGCTTTCCCAGTTTATATCAATAAAGCTGAATCATTGTATAAAACTGCAGACTGTGTTCCAATTCCTCACCATATTTAAGATCTCTGCTTGCTGCCATTGAATGGGGGTATTCTTATTTACATACACTGGCTGGAAACGGCTCCTGACCCAATACATCCCACAGCTGAGGGTTTGTTACAATTGTTTCCAGTCTAGACATATCGGCAGCACAAATCTCTCTCCTCTCCTGATAGTTTGTTAGGGCCTGTTCACACGGAAACCGCGTCAGAATCGGTGCCAAAAAACGTCTGAATCCGCTTCCCATTGATTTTAATGGGAGGCAGAGGCGTTATTTTAGTGGCATGTTCTTTCTTGCTGCGGTTCCGCCTCTGACCTCCCATTGAAATCAATGTGAGGCAGAGAAAGCGAAAAAAAAGCAGCAAAGAACACCGTGAAAACCGCGGCAAGAAAGAGCAGCATGTCAAAATCTGCCTCAAAAAACCTCCGTGTGAACAGGGACTTACAATCTGTCAGTGCAGGTAAAAGGGATCTGAAGTCTAAACTGTTCAGCTCACAGAGAACTGTCTAGACTGGATACATTTGTAACAAACCCTCAGCTGTGAAAAGTATTTAGTCAGGACAGATTTTCAGCCTCTGCAAGGCTGAGTTCACACAGAGTTTTTTTGACAAGATTTTTGACGCGGAAACCGCGCCGCAAAACTCGTCAAAAACCGGCCGAAAATGCCTCCCATTGATTTCAATGGGAGGTGGAGGCGGTTTTCTCCCGCGAGCGGTAAAACCATCTCGCGGGAGAAAGAAGTGACATGCCCTATCTTCGGGCGTTTACGCCTCTGACCTCCCATTGGCATCAATGGGAGGCAGAGAAAGCGTAGTTTGCGGCGTTTTATGCCCGTGGCGCTCAATGGCCGCGGGCGAAAAACGCTGCGAAAAATGCCGCGAAAAACAAGAATGCTTCCATTCACTGGAAGCAAGCGGAAATCTTGGAAATGGTGAGGAATTGAATAACAGTGTCTATAGGTAAGGGGCAGAACGTTTCATTCTACACTATTGATATGTATTTTAATAAAATGATTGTCATGTCGGAGCGCCAGAGAACGGACTAAACTCAAGTGCCGGACCAGCAGATGACGTCCCGCTGATCCGCTATGCGGCTATTTTATGTCGGATTAGTAGGATTTTGTACCATCAGGTGCCGGATTATAGGATGTTCCTGTAATGTATCTTTCGCTCTTCCGTTACGCGTTGGATGATGAAGCTGCCGGGCGGTCGGGTCCCGCGTTCCGTCGCAGGCAGAGCCCATTCCCCACATTTACATGTAATTATGCAGAGATGTATTTTGTGGGATTGGTGTTGGCGAGACCTCATCGCCCGGCGGAGCGCCAGCCGCCGCGTCTGACTGTAATGGGGGAGGGGATCATTGTTTATGGATACACACACGATAGCGCCAGATTAAATGACATTGTAGATTAATGGGGCCGTCCCATTTATAGGGAATTAGCATCAATAACGGATTATTTCCTGGGAGGAGGCGGATTTCACAGCAGAGCGCAGACACTTACACAGTGTTACAGAACCTCAGTAATGGCTTAAGACGAGGCTTTATACTTCTCTGCGCTGTTTGAGGTGACATCGAGACGCGCCGGGGTTACAAGTGACGTCTGTATCAGCTCATGAGGCGTCCGCGGTCTAGAGGATTTCTCAGTGATCTCTGTTGACTGACACCACAATGGCCGCCATTACACTGCGCAGCCTCCGACCTTCAATCACTCACCCCATCATTCCCTTCATTTACTGCTTTGCCAGTGTCAGTCTTCACTGTAATAATAGCATTGTATTCCAGAAGGAGGGGAGCTGTATGGAGTTGTGGGAGGACACTGAATATAGGAGGAGGTCAGCTGAATACATGATATGAAAAACCCTGTGGTTCTCATCAGTCACAACACTACATCTACGGCTGCGTCTTTGGGGCTCTTGGATGAGATGTTTAGGCCCAGTTCCTATTTTGACGAGGAAACCAGGTCGGAATCAGCGCAAAAAAAACGTCTGACACTGTCCCCCATTGATTTCAATCGGAGGCAGAGACTTTTTTTTTCCGCAGAGGGAAACATTGACTGAAGCCCAGTACAAGCAAAAGACTTAGGGCATGACCACACATGGCGGAATTCCTCCGCAACTGTCCGCATCAATGCCGCACAGAATCTGCGTTGCAGATTCTGCAGCGGATCTGCACAAAATGTGCAGTACATTGATGCGGACTAGCTGCTGCAGACTGCGGGAAAAGTGCTTCCCTTCTCCCTATTCAGTGCAGGATAGAGAGAAGGGACAGCACTTTCCCTAGTGAAAGTAAACGATTTTCATACTTACCGGCCGTTGTCTTGGTGACGCGTCCCTCTTTCGGCATCCAGCCCGACCTCCCTGGATGACGCGCCAGTCCATGTGACCGCTGCAGCCTGTGCTTGGCCTGTGATTGGCTGCAGCCGTCACTTACACTGAAACGTCATCCTGGGAGGCCGGACTGGAGACAGACGCAGGGAGTTCTCGGTAAGTATGAACTTATATGTTTTTTTACAGATACATGTATATTGAGATCGGTAGTCACTGTCCCGGGTGCAGAAACAGTTACTGCCGATCGCTTAACTCTTTCAGCACCCTGGACAGTGACTATTTACAGACGTCTCCTAGCAACGCTCCCGTCATTACGGGAGCCCCATTGACTTCCTCAGTCTGGCTGTAGACCTAGAAATACCTAGGTCCAGCCAGAATGAAGAAATGTCAAGTTAAAAAAGCAAGACGCATCCGCAGCGCACATAACATGTGCATGACAGCTGCGGACTTCATTGCGGAACTTAGAATCTCCATTGAAGTCAATGGAGAAATTCCGCCATGAGTCCGCCACTGCTCCGCAACAGACAGAGCATGCTGCGGACACCAAATTCCGCTCCGCAGCCTATGCTCCGCAGCGGAATTGTACGCATCGTGTAAACGAACACTGCTAAATTAAAGTGAAAGTCAATGGAGAAACGGCTCCGCTGCGGATTAACGCTGCGGAGTGTCCGCAGCGGAATTTAAGTGGAATTCCGCCATGTGTGAACCCGCCCTTATTGCATCTGAGAGTTTGTTACAATTGTATCCAGTCTAGATAATCCTCTGTGGGATAAACACATCAACAGCACAAATCTCTCTCCTGTTCTGATTGTTACAATGTATCAGTGCAGGGAAAATGTATCAGTCTGGAGTGCAGCCTATTTATATCACAGAGGATATTCCAGACTGCATACATTGCAACAAACCCTCAGCCCTGATAAGTATTAGGTCGTGATGAGGATGATGATAGTGAGAATGATGATGAAGAGGATGATAATGATAAAGATGATGATGATGATGATGGTGAGGGTGATGATGATGAGGATGATGGTGAGGATGATGATGGTGATGATGATGATGAGGAGGATGAAAGAAAGCTGTAAGTCTATGTTCAGACTCGGGAGATTAGAAATATAAATCCCTTCCCTTCCTGTGATCGGATGATGTTTCTGCAGCATTTCTACAAGTTCTCTGCAGATGTCTGGGACAGTCACAGAAATGTCTGGAACAAATCTGCCACGTGTGAATGAACCCAAAGGAGTCCAGGAAAACGCTGCTGCAACTATTCCTGTAATTATCTCCACAAATCTGTCAGATGTTTCATGTAACTGAGGAAAAGCTGCGCTCATGATATGGTCCTGGGGGCAACGCTCTCATAGACGACACACTCATATCCTGAAATACTCTGTGCTGATGGAGGACCATGCTCCTTCCACCATGTAAGTCTATCTGTGACCTCCCACAAGATCATCTTACTCTTCCCTTGAAATACTCTGTGCTCCTGTGGCATCACGTTCTTTCTGGTATGTAACTGTCAGTCCGGGACCTCCCACAAGTTCAGCACACTCCTCTCCTGACATACTCTGTGCTGCTGGGGATTCTGTTACTTCCACTATGTAACTCTCTCAGTCTGTGACCTCCCACAAGGCATCTTACAACCATATCATGCCACGTAGCAGTGGGCATCATACCAGCCTAGTCTCTTTATTGGCACTTTGTCAGGCCATTTAGTGGGCACAATTGTTCCCTCCAGTTTAGCTTTGATGTGGACTCTTCCAGGTTTCCTAATTAAATGTGACATGTCCCCTTTAAGTAAATGTTGCACCAGTCTCTTTGGCATAAAATAACTGATAATGAAATAGAAAATAGGAACCAATAATAAAAGTCCCAAAAAACAAACCCCTAGAAAGTCTAAATACACCAAGTCCTGAGTTCTCCGGCACGCGGCGTCTGCGGCGTCTTCTCGGCCTCCTCAACCGGTTCCCACGGTAAAAATAACACATTTGTTTCTTGCTGCTCAGCGTTTCTTATAAATATCCTGCATTAAACTTTCGCTGCGCCTCTCGCCCTCCGCCAATTCCGGCAGGAAAAGCCGCCCCATCAGCCCGGGGGGAGACCTGCGCGGACCCTGCTCCCTCCACATCCCCATATTAGCCCCATCAATTACACGGGAAACAGTGCGGCGAGCAGTTTTCTTCTTTGTGCTGATAATTAACGTTTTACTTTCCTGCTGAAACTTCGTGACAATGTTATTTCGAGGATCTTGCTGGCTTTCTTAATTGGTGATTATCTATTCCACGCTGTGCAGCAATTTTTGTGCGTTTAATTGTTTTAAACAACTAATATTGCTGTTCTTTCATGTCCTGCCTATTTCCAGGCCTCATACAAGCTGCAGATTTCTGCTCTGGCTTTTATTGTTCTATACAAAGTCTCTGCCAAGAACTTTGTTAACCGTTTGCATCCACGAGACCACAGGCCCGACATCTGCCCATTGTGCCTGTATGTGATCCTTCCAATCCTACCCAGTTGTAAGTGTTACAGTATCGTTTCTACACTGCAGCAGCCTGTGCCTGTTTATGTCCCTGACAACTATTTTCCCACGCCAACAAAATGGTGTCAGGCTCCACTTCCTTATGTTATATGACTCAGCGGGCAGGTGCAGAATAATCTTGTGACAACTAAGACTAGTGGGAAGATATTTATATATTTAAATTGTACAATTTCCCAGCCGATCATCACTGGTTTCCCACAGGGGGTCATCAGTGGGACATGATGGAGGGCTCCGTTAATTCTCCGGGCTTTTGAACACATGGACACTATGGAGAGTAGTTGCTGATAAATTCGCCGATGCCTGAAGACACATTTTGATGAATTTCAGTGAAGGAAAGTAAAATCTGTCGTTAGTTTCTCTGAATTCTCTGCACAACGGACGGGACGTCTAATACTTCCACGACACCCACATATCAAATCCGCAGAGGGATCCACAAGGAGGGCTCTGGTTTTATTCACATGAAGCCAAAAAGTTTCTGCAGTTTTCTAATATACTTTGTGTTTTAATACTTCACCATTTTCAAGATCTCTGCTAGCGGCAGTGAATAAGAACATTTATTGTTTACACTCAAAGACTCAAAACCTGTCCTGATCTGAATGGCAACATTCCTGAGAGGTGGAAATCCTATCCTGACCTTATACTTCTCACAGCTGAGAGTTTGCTACAATTGAATCCAGTCTAAACCATAACGGTATAAATGAAGCCAACCAAGAGGTAACGTAAGAAATTGTAAATTTTCCAATCTCGAGCGATGGATGTGACAGCGATCATTTCGGCGCATCTTTTTCCGGTCTCCTCTACTTTTATTCCGTCTACAATTAAGACACTATTAATAAATCTGCTGCTTTGTTGGAACGCTCTCATTTAAAGGGCCGGCGCCTCCTGTGATGGGGGTCTGTCATGATGGGAGTTCTCCCCGGGATGTGAACGTCTCATTTACTTATCACCCGTCTTCTCATGCAGAAAACATTGAACAAACTCCATCCTGAACGGGGAGAGGAAATTGTAATTGTTGTAGATCATGTAAATGAAATCCACAGCTCCATTAATTAGGAAGCTATTGACGACGGTTTCCATGGTGACACAAAGCATCTGCCACAATGTCTCCACTTGTCATGTTTAAATGTATATCTCGCTGCCACCAAATAAAGTCCTAGAGAGGGGGAGGGGTGACAGGTGACAGAAGAGACGGCAAGTGTAAGGAGCGCGGGATAAGCGGCAATGACGAGCGGCAAAATCTGCAGAGTGGTTACAATATTAATGGGGTGCGCTAAAGTAACCGGCTGGTAATGCTACATGTGAACTGCGCCCAACCGAGGTGGTGAGGGAAGATATAAACTGCGCCTTCATTTCACCCTATAAAGAGATACCAAACTTTATATCCAGCAAGAGAAGTTATACTGTGCAGCGTCTATATATATATATATATAGGATGATAGAAGTTATACTGTGCAGCGTCTATATATATATATATAGGATGATAGAAGTTATACTGTGCAGCGTCTATACATACAGAATACTACAGATACTGAGAATTACACCCAGTATACAGGACAGGAGAAGTGGTACTGTGCAGTGTATATATATACAGAATAATACAGATACTGAGAATTACACCCAGTATACAGGACAGGAGAAGTGGTACTGTGCAGTGTATATATACACAGAATAATACAGATACTGAGAATTACACCCAGTATATAGGACAGGAGAAGTGGTACTGTGCAGTGTCCATATATACAGAATAATACAGATACTGAGAATTACACCCAGTATACAGGACAGGAGAAGTGGTACTGTGCAGTGTATATATATACAGAATAATACAGATACTGAGAATTACACCCAGTATACAGGACAGGAGAAGTGGTACTGTGCAGTGTCCATATATACAGAATAATACAGATACTGAGAATTACACCCAGTATACAGGACAGGAGAAGTGGTACTGTGCAGTGTATATATATATAGAATAATACAGATACTGAGAATTACACCCAGTATACAGGACAGGAGAAGTGGTACTGTGCAGTGTCCATATATACAGAATAATACAGATACTGAGAATTACACCCAGTATACAGGACAGGAGAAGTGGTACTGTGCAGTGTCCATATATACAGAATAATACAGATACTGAGAATTACACCCAGTATACAGGACAGGAGAAGTGGTACTGTGCAGTGTATATATATACAGAATAATACAGATACTGAGAATTACACCCAGTATACAGGACAGGAGAAGTGGTACTGTGCAGTGTCCATATATACAGAATAATACAGATACTGAGAATTACACCCAGTATACAGGACAGGAGAAGTGGTACTGTGCAGTGTCCATATATACAGAATAATACAGATACTGAGAATTACACCCAGTATACAGGACAGGAGAAGTGGTACTGTGCAGTGTATATATACAGAATAATACAGATACTGAGAATTACACCCAGTATACAGGACAGGAGAAGTGGTACTGTGCAGTGTGTATATATACAGAATAATACAGATACTGAGAATTACACCCAGTATACAGGACAGGAGGAGCGGGTGTGTGCTGTCTGTGTGTTGGAGGAAGCTCTTTCCGGGTGTCGGCTCTTTCCTCTCCAGGGAGAGAGTTTGCTGCTTGGGATGAGAGGAAGTTCTTCCCAGCCAAGTGCTTCTCAGCCTCCTGTTACCCGGTCTAGGCCGGCGGGTAGCGGGAGCGTTCAGCAACCGGCCGAAGTTGTGGGGGTGAGAAGATCTAGTCGGGGTCACAGCGATGTGGCCCCGATCCTGCCCCCGCCAGAAACCAGGACAGAAAGCCAGGAAAGCCGCAAGGTTCCTAGTGTTGCAGCCAGCAGGATCGCTCCTGGAGATGTGCAGCAGAGCATGCATGATGGTGTGGAGGCAGATTGGGGTGAACTACGTGCCACGGAGTCAACAACCACCTTTAGCTCCCGTGTTGCGGAGTGCCTCCGTGGGTATGAGGACGCCGGGAAGGCCATTCGGAAGCTCCAGGAGGAGCTGAAAGCAGCCCGGGTTCGGTCGCACGCCACTTCTGGAGCAAAGAGGTTGGTAGTAATGGCGACTATCAGGGATCTCAAATCTGAGGTGGATGCCCTGAAAGAAAAGCGCAAGTTTATTTTGGAGAATAGTGGACCTTTCAAGGAGAAACTCCTTAATGATGATCGGTTCCGGGCAATGAAGGGTGTCTGTGACCCTGGAAAGCAGACGGATGATGAGGGTGAGGAGGAGGAAATGTGTCCGGGTGCGTCTGGTCAGCTGAGTACGTGCAGCGAGCTGCCTGCAGAGCAAGTGGCTTTACCCATGGACTCCAGCTCAGCCGGTGAGGGGGACACCTGTGACCAGGACATCAGCAGCAGCAATTCAGGTGGGAGGCTGATGGCGGAAATACGGCAGCTCCAGTCTCCGGTGAGCCTGCAGCATTTTTCTTTTGGCGCGGACTTGGGTCCAGAGGAGAAAGTTAATGCCAAGCGCGCAGCAAAGCGCAAAGCCCGGCGGCGACTAAAATCAAGAAAGGCTGGAAAAATCGTGGAGGAGGTCAGTTTTAAGTTTGTTCCCCACCCAGTGCTACCCCAGCTGGCCGCAGGGTCAGCTCGCTGCACAAGCCCCGTGATCCAGCCTAGCCCGGGCCCTGAAGTGGGTCCGGTGCAGGAAGGCGGGGAGATTAATGATGGCGTAATAATGGAGGCTGATGTCCCTGCTTGTCGTAGTAGCGGTGGCGTTTTTGGTGGCGTTTTTAAGGCGTCAATAGCGCCAGATAATGTTGGTGGCCCAGCGTTGGGTGCAGAACAAAGCTCTGGTGCTCAGGTTTCCTCCTCAGTAATGGGGGGCGGCTCGACACCAGAGCTGGCAGCGAATATTCCAGTGTCCCTGGAACCCGTTGGTGCTACTGAGCGGCGGCAGCATGAAGCGGCTGCTGGGACTGACGGCACGGTTGAATGTCCCCCCAAGCTTGCGGTCATTGGGTCCGGTGGCGCAGTCACTAGTATTCCTTTGGTGGCTGCGTCACATGAATCCCCAGCCCGGGAGCCAGCTTTGCCAGGGGTGAGGGCGAGTCTGGGCATTGCTGGCTCTAAGAAGGAAGGATTGTCTCAAGTAAATAAATGTCACGCTAATGAGGTGGAGGGGAAACCCGATGACACCGAGGCGATAACATCCGGCCCAAAAACACTTTTTACTGCTGGTCCAGAGGGTGAGGGTATGAATGGTGCCGGTACAAGTGCTGTTAATAATGGTGAGGGTATGAATGGTGCCGGTACAAGTGCTGTTAATAATGGTGAGGGTATGAATGGTGCCGGTACGAGTGACATTGATAATGGTCCCTCTCCTGTGTCTGGGGCCGGGGTGAGTGGTGGGAATGTTACTGCCAGGGGTATGGGGTCTAGTGAGGCCGGTCCATCTGCCCCCCCAGGGGTGACTACTCGCAGTTATGCCAGTGTCACTGCTGGGGCCTCCTCCTCATCTTCAGGCTCTGGGGACGGTATTTTACAGCGGCACCTCCTGGAGGCCCTTAAAAAGGGTGAGAGAACAATAATGGTAGAGGGCCGAGCGGTTGATCTGTCCTTCTGGATAGACAGGCATGGCCTGACTGCTTTCCGAGAAGAAAGGGAAGGGGAAACTGTGTGGACCCTTCCGACAGCCGGGCCTGGGGAGGCTCGTAGGAATGTTGTTCGTCTTCGCTGGAGAGGCAATGATACGTGCCCACATAGGGCAAAAATAGTTGAGCTTCTCTTGAAGATGAATTTCAGGGCGATCGACATCTTTGCCCTGATACATCCCTATGGCACCCCAGTATTTGACATCAGCTTTGTTCGGCCAGAGGGCCTGGAGCTCTTTTGGTCAAATTATGAGCTGGTGAAGAATGAGCCCGGCTGGCGAGACTTCGCTGTACAAGCGGTGTCTCGTCAGAGCGAAATCAAGAAGGTGACCGTCCTAACTTGCAATGAGTGTCTTTCTTGTATGGACATTATGACCTGGCTCAGCAGGTACGGGGAGGTAACGGAGGTCCCCAAAAAAACCAGGGATGAATTTGGCATCTGGTCAGGGGCCTGGACCTTTATGGTTAAATTAAAGCGTTCAGGAAGTACTCTCACCCACATCCCTTCCTCAGCCTTTTTAGGAAGGGACCGAATCCTGGCCTTTTACCAGGGGCAGCCGAAGCTCTGCCACAGGTGTGGTGACCCCACGCACTTCAGTGCCCACTGCAGAGTGCAGAAGTGTGCGTTGTGCGGGGGGATAGGTCATCTTGCCGCATCCTGTGGGGATATTCGGTGTCACCTGTGTGGGGATCTAGGTCACCCATTCAGTCGCTGCCCTCGTTCCTTTGCCAACGCCATGGCGGGCCCAGCGGGAGAAAGCCGAGAGGTTGCTCTTGTTGGCACTGGTGGAGGTGAAGGGGCTGAGGGGCCAGGGAAGAAAGGCAAGTCACCCTCCAAGTTAAGGCGATTGGAGAACCGTCGAAGGAGTAGGGAGCTCGGGGAGCCACAGGCAACTGGGGTAACCCTTGGCCCTGCTCCGGGGGCGAGTGTCATTGCTACTGAGGCCCTGGGGGAACAGGACTTGAATGAAGAGGTCAGGAGGTTGGAGAGGGAGGAGGAAGCCGCTTCTTCATGTTCCTCGCTATATGAAAGTATGGATGAGGACAGTAGACGGTGGCTAGATGAAAAGCGCAAGCAGGGTGCTAAAAAGAAAAAAAAGGGAGATAAGAAATCTTCTCCTCCCCTGGTCCAGGTGCCTAAGGAAAGCCCAACCGACTCACCTCTTGTTGTTCTCTCAAACCGCTTTCAAACCCTCAGGGACATCTCCTCTTCAGATGAGGAGTGTGGGGGTGAGGATGTGGCGAAGGTGACGAGGGGGTCTGTGGGGGGCGTCCAGCTTCTTGCCTCAGGGCATGCGGAACCCTCAGGGAGAAGCGCTGTCCCAGAGCCTGGAGGTGAGGTTGATAGTGGTGCTGGTGAGGAGGTGGAGGAAGGGAGGGATATGGACACATCAGCATCCCTCAAAAGGGCCCTCGGCTCTTCATCAGACAGTGATAAAAACCAGGGGAAGGGCAAGGGGAAGGGGAAAAAGGTCATCTAATTCAATCACCCAGGATGGCGGCACCCACCCCGTTGACGCTGGCATCTATTAATGTCGCCAGCATTAAATCTGACAAGGCTAGATTTGCGGCCTATGATTTTCTCGGCCGAATTGAGGCCGACATTTTATTTTTGCAAGAGACCAGGCTGACAGACTTGGCAGCCATACATAAAGTGAAAAAGGAGTGGAGGCGTGGACCATCTTATTGGTCTCTTGCGGCCGAGCCGGGTAGCGGGGTGGCGGTTCTTTTCACCGCATCGGTAGAATGCAGACGGGTTATTGAATTAGAAATGGGGAGGTGCCTGATCTTGGATGTCCTCATGAAGGGACAGGAGCTCAGGCTCATTAGCATCTATGGTCCCCAAACCAGCTGGGACCGGAAAAGTCTCTTTATGAGGATCAAGCCCTATCTTTTTACGAGTCGGCAGGTGGTCTTTGGAGGGGACTTCAATGCTGCCACGAGGTCCCAAGATAGGGGAGGTTCCAGAGACACACTGACTTATGACTGTGTGGCCCTAAATAGGATAGCTAGTGAGGCTCGCCTGATGGATGTCCACATCCGGCACACCCCAGGCCACGCGGGATTCACCTTTTATCGAGGTAGTTGTAGGTCTAGAATAGATAGGTTTTATTTAAAGGAGGATGCCATCTCTTCGGCAGTGTCCGTCGTTGAGGTGGAGTTCTCCGACCACTGTTTAATTTTATTTTCTCTGAATGTTGCAGAGACCCCCCGGATGGGAAGAGGCTTTTGGAGGCTCAATTCGTCTCTCTTGGAAGAAGCGGAGATAAGACGGTCCTTTGAGGATTTCTTTCAGAGCCAGGTACCATTACTGGATCTTTGTAGCAGTAAGTCGGAGTGGTGGGAGATGTTCAAAAAAAGGGTGGCGAGTTTCTTCCGCCAGCTCTCGAGCCTCAGGAGCCTGGACAGGTACCGCCTGTATCAGGGCCTGAGGAGGAAACTCGAGCATCTTGTCTCGACTGGAGGTGACCGCGAGGACATCTCCAGAGTGAAATCTTTGCTTAAAGGAACAGTGTCACCACAATTTTTTTTTTAATATGTTAAAGATGTTAGTGCTTTATTAAAAACGTTTGGATTAATTTGTGTGTTTGTGTGTTACTTTTTCTTATTTTTACACTTTTTCTTCCCTATGGGGGCTGCCATTTTTTTTTCCATTTCTGTATGTGTCGATTAACGACACATACAGACATGGAATACGGCAGCTCCAGTCCCATAGGGACTGCGAACGGGGCCCGTTCCATCCACTTCAATGTACGCCGTCTGTGTGGGAACGGCGCATGCGCCGCTCCCACACAGTCAAATTTTAAAATGCGCGCCGTCCGGCGCCATTTTCCTGTGGACCGGAAGTCGCGGCCGGACAGTAAGATTACTACTTTCGGTCGCGGCTTCCGGACTTGTGCACTTGGACCAGCGGCAGCAGACGGAGCGGACGGGCCGGAGGGAGCCGCGGCGGCAGGAGCAGGTAAGAGATTTCAATGTATGTTCGTGTTTGTGTGTGTTTACTACTGTATGTAAACCTACTACACTGTGTGTTAGCTCAAAAAATGGTGACACACAGTGTAGGAGGTTAGACCGTTCAATCCCCTCGTTTATCCCGGCACTGGCCAGGATAAAGGAGGGGGGGATGCTGAGAGCTCACTAGAGCGAGGGCTTTTTACCCAATTTTGCAGCATAAAGCAATGTGTGTGCTTTACCACATGCAATGCTGCAATTTTGGGAATGGCTCCATCTAGTGACCAGCACTGGGAAATATTATAAATTAGAATCCAATTTATAATATTTCCTGACTCATGAATAAAAAAAAAAAAATTAGAACAATGTTTAATCACCTATACACTAATTGTTTAACAAAAAATAAAAACTCATGTTTTGCTGACAACACATTCCCTTTAAGAGTTGCCAGTATGAGAGACACGCATCTTTAGTTTTTGAGAGGGATTTTGGGAAGTACCGCTCGCCCGACCCCTACAAGAACTGCAAGATGTCAGTAAATAGTAAAGTGGTTTCAGGACTGATGGACAGTACAGGATCCCTGAAAAGGTCCAGATCAGGGATCTTGGAGGTCGTCAGATCCTTTTACTCGCACCTCTTGGGAAAGATCGATCTTGATCGGGATGCGATGTCGGCTTTCCTGGCTGAAACTGTCCCCGAACCAGGAGTAGACCCCTCTCTTGGTGTCTTGGCAGAGGCGATCAGGGAAGAGGAAGTGAGACTGGCGATTGAAGGGCTTGCCCTCAAGAAGTCGCCGGGTCCAGATGGCTTAACGTCTGAATTTTACAAGACCTTTAAGGACATTTTAGTTCCCCTGTTGACTGAGGTGTTGAATGAGTGTCTTTCCTCGGGCACTTTGCCGAAGTCAATGAGGAGGTCGGCCCTGATCATCCTGTCAAAGGGTAAAGACCCATCGCACATTGAGAATTGGCGTCCCATAGCGCTACTCAATGTGGACAGAAAGGTTCTGGCAAAGGTGCTGTTTAATCGGCTGGTGAAATTTGCACCCCGGCTCCTTTCGGGGGCTCAGCATTGCTCTGTTCCAGGCCGTAGCACGTTTAGCGCTGTATTCGGTGTCCGAGAGGCAGTGGAGCAGAGTAGGGCGGGCTGTTGGAAGGGGTACTTGCTGTCCTTGGATCAGGCAAAAGCGTTTGATCGGGTTGATCACGAGTATCTCTGGTCGGTCCTTCTGAGGTATGGTCTGCCGGGGGGGTTTGTTGATTGGCTTAAGATCTTGTATGCAGGGGCAGAGAGTTTTCCGCTTGTGAACGGTTGGATTGGCCACTCTTTTGAGGTTGGGTCTGGGGTTCGCCAGGGTTGCCCGCTGAGCCCGCTTTTATACGTGTTCGCGATTGACCCCTTCCTTAGGAGGGTAGATCGTGGACCGTTGGTGGGAGTCAGCATGGACTTGGCAGCCTCGGAAGCCACTCTGAGAGTGGTGGCGTATGCGGATGACGTCACCGTCTTTGTGTCCTCGAGAGGGGAGGCAGAGTGGGTGATGTCTGAAGTTGACTGCTACTCGGAGGCATCCGGGTCCATGATCAACCAGGATAAGTGTAAGAGTCTCTGGCTGGGAGTGGGAGATCCTACCTTTTGATCTCTCGGACACTCTTCCAGGGCCTCAGGAGTTTGTAAAAATTCTCAGCATCGAATTTGGCCAGGGGGATTACCCCAAACAAAATTGGGACAGCAGGCTAAAGATCGCCGCTCAGAAGGTTCGACCAGTGGAAGGGTTGGTCTTTGACCCTCAGAGAAAGGGTCAACTTGATCAAAACTTACCTGCTCCCTTTGTTAATCTATTTGGGCAGTGTGCGCATCTTGCCAGAACCTCTCTGGACTCGGGTCTACAGCTTGTTCTTCCAGATGTTATGGGGGAATAAGCTGAACCTAGTCAAGAGGGAGGTGACATACCGTACGAGGAGACTAGGGGGTTGTGTATGGTCAACCCTGTGGTATTCCTGGTTAATACCTTTGTAAAGATCAACATGTCAAACCTCTGGCAAGAGAGGGCTCCTCCGTGGGTAGTCTCCTGCAGGGGGTGGTTTCGGCCTTTCTTCCAGGAATGGGAGACAGGAGGGCAAGTGAAGGACCTTCGCACGCCGCATGGGCATCTTCCGGCTTACGCTACCGTGGTTCTGAAAACAATTCGCCGATGGGGTCTGGGGATGTGGGAGATCAGGACTCTGTCAAGGAGGCTCCTTGACAACAGGGTTCTGTTGACCCATTTCCAGAAGCCCCTGGCGCTCAGGGACTGCCCAAGTCGGGATCTGGAGGTTGGTTTGAGGGTTTTAAATTCTAGTCGGATCCCTTTAAAGTTTTGGGACTTGGCTTGGCGTTGCTTCCATGGGAAACTGTATGTGAGGGACAACTTGAAACACAGGAACCCTGAGGAAAGGGGTTGTCCCCGGGAGGAGTGTGGCAGCGTGCTGGAAAGCATGGAGCACTTCCTGCTTCATTGTCCCCTCAATACAGGGGTCTACAGCAGGGTGGGTGCCTCCATTGGTTGGCCTGGTCTGACCGGTCTCTCCTATGCGGAATGGGCCTATGGAACATTCAGACACCTGGGTGGTCGGGATCGGGGCACTTTATTCTTAGTCAGCTTAGCGGTCAGGTACGGCACGTGGAACGCACAGTGTTTTGTATCAACCAGGCAAAAAACCCTCCCGGAGGAAGAGGTGGTGAGGAACATTCTCGGTGACCTGGGGAAGGTTCGTTCTTTGGAGTTCGAGAGACTGGGCACGAGTAGGGCCTCCATGCTTTGGAGGGGTTTTTCCTTCAGCGTGCCCTAGTCTAGTCGTCTCTATTCCTGGTGGGGGGCTAATGCTGTCACTGTAGCTTTTTGTTTTCTTTATAGTTGATGACGGATATAGGGCTTGCAGGTACCGAACCAGGGCCTTGTGGGTAGGATTTGTTAAGGATGTGTTATGTGTTATGTCAGGTAATGTATGCCATTGTACAGGCTGAGTCTTTACTTACTATATCTTGTAGAGTGTAGTATTTTTGTATAGATGTGAGGGTGTTAGGTGGGGAGGGGGGAAAGGGGGGGAGGGGGGGTACAAATAATAAGAAAAAGCCGGGCCCGATCAAAGAGACATTGAAGGATGGACGATGGTGTCGGTCGGAGCTTAGGTACGGACTTTGGACTGGACATTGGTCTTGAATTGGGTATAATGTATATATTATATATATATATATATATGTATGTTCAGTATTGCTTTGTATATATTGTATATATTGGTTACTAATTGGTATTCATATTGCGGATTTGTGGTTAAGAAAAAGGGTGGAGGGAAAGAAAAAAAAAATAAAAAATATTAAAAATGTAAAAAAAAAAATTACAATTAAAAAAAAAAAAAAAAAAAAAAAGGGGGGGGGTTAATTGCCAATTAGGCACATGTTGTGTTTTCTCATGTAGGAATTTCTCATTTTCCTTGGTTAATATTTTTTGATGGGCACATGGACCGGTTAGGGTCAGTTTTTGGTTTTATTGTGGTTTAACAATTTGATTTATTTTTTAGACTGTTACTGATTTTGTTCCTTTTGAGGCGTCTGGATTGATTTGTGACTATGAGTTTTGTGTATTTGTATTTATACTGATGTGAGTGACATGTGGATGATGAGAGTGATGTGTGGATGATGAGTGATGTGTGGATGATGAGAGTGATGAGTGATGTGTGGATGATGAGAGTGATGTGTGGATGATGAGTTATAATACAGAAGACTGAGTGCTGGTAGGAATGTGATCTGGACCAGAGAGGAGGCGGCCGAGATTCATAATGTTTATAACTTGTTCATTTTGTGTTGGTTTTTGACCCGTGTATTGTATGTGCGGATTTATGGCATGTGTATGTTTGTTAACATTTATTAAAAAGATGAGAAGTGGTACTGTGCAGTGTGTGTATGTGTGTATATATATATATATATATATATATATATATATACACAGATACTGAGAATTACACTCAGTATACAGGACAGGAGAAGTGGTACTGTGCAGTGTGTATATATATATATATATATATATATATATATATACACAGAATAATACAGGTACTGAGAATTACACCCAGTATACAGGACAGGAGAAGTGGTACTGTGCAGTGTATATACAGAATAATACAGATACTGAGAATTACACCCAGTATACAGGACAGGAGGAGTAGTACTGTGCAGTGTATATATATATATATACAGAATAATACAGATACTGAGAATTACACCCAGTATACAGGACAGGAGAAGTGGTACTGTGCAGTGTATATATATATACAGAATAATACAGATACTGAGAATTACACCCAGTATACAGGACAGGGGAAGTGGTACTGTGCAGTGTATATATATACACAGAATAATACAGATACTGAGAATTACACCCAGTATACAGGACAGGAGAAGTGGTACTGTGCAGTGTCCATATATACAGAATAATACAGATACTGAGAATTACACCCATTATACAGGACAGGAGAAGTGGTACTGTGCAGTGTATATATATACACAGAATAATACAGATACTGAGAATTACACCCAGTATACAGGACAGGAGAAGTGGTACTGTGCAGTGTCCATATATACAGAATAATACAGATACTGAGAATTACACCCAGTATACAGGACAGGAGAAGTGGTACTGTGCAGTGTGTATATATATATATATATATATATATATATATATATACACAGAATAATACAGGTACTGAGAATTACACCCAGTATACAGGACAGGAGAAGTGGTACTGTGCAGTGTATATACAGAATAATACAGATACTGAGAATTACACCCAGTATACAGGACAGGAGGAGTAGTACTGTGCAGTGTATATATATATATATACAGAATAATACAGATACTGAGAATTACACCCAGTATACAGGACAGGAGAAGTGGTACTGTGCAGTGTCCATATATACAGAATAATACAGATACTGAGAATTACACCCAGTATACAGGACAGGAGAAGTGGTACTGTGCAGTGTATATACAGAATAATACAGATACTGGGAATTACACCCAGTATACAGGACAGGAGAAGTGGTACTGTGCAGTGTCCATATATACAGAATAATACAGATACTGAGAATTACACCCAGTATACAGGACAGGAGAAGTGGTACTGTGCAGTGTCATATACACAGAATAATACAGATACTGAGGATTACACCCAGTATACAGGACAGGAGAAGTGGTACTGTGCAGTGTCCATATATACAGAATAATACAGATACTGAGAATTACACCCATTATACAGGACAGGAGAAGTGGTACTGTGCATTGTATATATATACACAGAATAATACAGATACTGAGAATTACACCCAGTATACAGGACAGGAGAAGTGGTACTGTGCAGTGTCCATATATACAGAATAATACAGATACTGAGAATTACACCCATTATACAGGACAGGAGAAGTGGTACTGTGCAGTGTATATATATACACAGAATAATACAGATACTGAGAATTACACCCAGTATACAGGACAGGAGAAGTGGTACTGTGCAGTGTCCATATATACAGAATAATACAGGTACTGAGAATTACACCCAGTATATACCTGCCTGGCTAGTATATACAGGTAAGATGGGAGTTATAAACAGGGATGATGGCTGGTATATACAGGGATGATGGTGTTTATATACAAGGATGATGGGGGTTATAAACAGTGATGATGGCAGTTATATAAGGGGATAAAGGCTGGTATACACAGGGAAGATGGGGGTTAATGCAGGAATGATGGCTGGACTACCCATCATCCCTGTATATAACAACCATCATTCCTGTATATAAACTCCATCATCCCAGTATATACCATCTAGGCTACCTCTGCAGTAAAAGTTTGTACAGCGTAAAACTACTGCTCCCAGCATGACCTGAACAATGATAAGGATATGCTGGGAGTTGCTGTTTCACAAAAAAAAAAATCATACCACCCATCATCTCGCTGCAGATCATACAGTGACTACAGTGCTGATTAGAGGCAGAAAAAATATTTACATTAAGTTTCTCACCGGTTACGTCTTTTCATATTCTAGTTGTTCTTTTTCTTTTTTCTTCTCCATCCGGTCCAGACCCCTATGATGACTTCTCCCGGTCACAGCCCATTTCTGCAGTTTGCCGCTCAGATGTCTTCAGCTTCTCACTTTTCAAACATTTCTGCACCTATAAACAAAGATAAAATGAATGGTGCCACACACTACGCCCCTAAATATAAGAGCTCCATACACTGCACCTCTAATTATAATAGTGCCATACACCGTCCATGATTATAATAGTGCCATACACCGTCCATGATTATAATAGTGCCATACACTGTCCCTGATTATAATAGCACCATACACTGTGTCCCTGATTATAATAGTGCCATACACTGTGTCCCTGATTATAATAGCACCATACACTGTGTCCCTGATTATAAAAGCACCATACACTGTGTCCTTGCTTATAATAGTATCATATACTGTGTCCCTGATTATAATATTATTATACAAGGCACCTCTAATTATAATAGCGCCATACACTGTTTCCCTGTTTATAATAGCACCATACACTGCACCTCTAATTATAATAGTGGCATACACTGTTTCCCTGATTATAATAGCACCATACACTGTGTCACTGATTATAATAGCGCCATACACTGTGTCCCACACACACAGTGCTCCCTGTAGATAGTGCCCCCATAGATAGTACACACATACAGCTCCATGTAGATAGTGCCCACATCTAGTCCCCCTGTAGATAGCGCTCTAATTATAGCTCACCCACGTAGATAATGCCTCTCACACTTTTAAGTGAAAAAAAACAATTTTACATACTCACCTTCATCCCATCCCCGCGCCGTCCTTTGTCAATGCAGAGGCTGAACAACGCTTGCGTCATTGAAGGGCACTGATTGGCGGGGCAAGTCATTCTGCCCTGTCAATCAGCGTCATTGTTAGGCGATGAATGGTCTGGCATGGAACGTGCCCGGCCATTCAGCGCTTATGGATGTAATTGTATCTGCATCCTATAGGTGCAGGTACCATTAGTGCAGGAGGGGGTGGCGGCGGCTGCTTTCAGACAGGCAGCAGGCTGCCCTGTGTGGTGTGGCCATGGCGGGAGCGGCGGGTCACGGTGGGCCCCACCATTTCAGTGGGCCCGGGGCCACCGCCCCCTGCCCTCCGCTAGCTACGCTACTGTACCGTTCACATCCCATGGAATTCTGTGGATCTCTTCAGCTTCTCTGTGTGGGTCACTATTACGAGATGGTCGCTATATGGACATTTCCCATCCCCCTATCCCCAGTATTCGATTTTTGCCGCTACTTCAGAGCATTTTGTTGCGTTGCTGCTCTGAGCTGCGATAAAAGGTGACAATGTGACGCTGCTCTCCAGACGTCTCCGTCAGTGAATAATTATGGCATGTCTGGTTGCATTGTGGTGAGAAGCAGCCTCGTTATTGGAGGAAACACGTTTTATTTAGTGTCGACCTCTGAAATAAAGGCGTCTTGTCCGGCCAGACCCGTGTCCCGCGGCCGGACCCTCACGGTAGGCGCTCCCCCCCCCTCCAGCTCCTTCTCTCCAGTCTCAGCATTAAGAACAGAATTAATCAGCTCAGAATCTTTCACATTTGAAGTCAAAATTAAAAACTGGGACGGAGTCGAGGTAATTAATGTGGAAATGGCTTCTCTGCGGCTCCGGCTTTTCTTCTTTGGCGCACGCGTCCCGTCTATTATGTGTAGAGGCACCGCGGAGAAGCTGCCGGATAATCTCAGGGTCCCAACCGAAACATAAACAGGGAAAATTATCCAGTGGAGCAAAATTGCTTCTGAAACCGACACATTTTCCCTCTCTCATTAACCCCATCGTGCTTATCAGAACTTATTTAAAGGGATTTTTTGGAAATAAAACTTAGAGATTGTACAATAAAGAGTTCTGCAACTTTGTGTCTCAATTCATCATCATTGGAAATATTTCTGCTTGCTGTCAGTGAATGGACACATTCTTGCGTAATACAGACAAGAATCTGTACGTCACTAACATGAACAGATCCAATACTAATCACAGCTGAGGATTTGGTACAATCACGTCGGGCTTCATAACCGGGTACCAGGGGTGTGTGCCCAAAACTCCATAGACTACCAGGGATATTAACCTCTGAAATACCCTACATTATTAACCTGTTCTTTAAAGGGGTTCACCTCATGACTCTAGGGGTTAAACATTGAGAAATATTGCCCCAGACCACCAGGGATTATAAACGCTGAAACACCCTAAGTCACCAGGGATTTGAGGGGGCAGAATCACACGTCTCATAGTTTTACAGGCAGCAAATGTAGATGCCAATTTTGTTTCCCAGTGCCTCCATAACAGTGTCAGATACAATGTTCCTATAAGGAGGACAGCAGCAAAGCCCACATTGACAGCCACAGAGCCACCATAACAATGTCAGCCACAGTGCCCCCATAATAATGTCAACCACAATGGTCCTATAACAAGGACAGCAGCAAAGCCCACATTGACAACCACAGTGCCCCCATAATAATGACAACCAAAGTATCACCAGTGCAGGCCATGGTGCCCCCAGAAGATTTACCTGCAGCAAGTAAGGGGTTACAACTGCGCCCCCTATTTTTGTGGTAAGACCCTCGGAATTCAGGTCAATGCCGATTATCCAGGACCGTCCTGCTGAATCCGAGGTCTGGGATAGATCTTGTCTCAGCACGGCCCCAACTTCTCACCTCCCTCATTGGCCCGTCGTATTGCATATGTATGTGCACCCCTATAGCAGCAGCCCCACACGTGGAACATATAAACCCCATACTGTGATGTGCCCCATATAAAACACCCCGAAATCTCCAGCTGCCAGCAGGGCGACATCAATCAATTTCTAGCCAATTTTAGGAATCTCATCTACATGGAGGCGGCAGTAATTGGATTTTGCGCATATTGGGAGCCAGCGGTAAATTCACGTTACATAAACAAAAGATACAGGAGGAAAATGAGACGTCGCGGGAGCGGAACCTGCGGCGTCTGGATGATATTTCAAGGAGCTCCAGAGTTTAATGTCTCATCTTTATTACAAGCGCAGGAACCGCGGAAGGAAATGGATGATTATTCCGGTCTCCTTTATCATTAGCGCAGATCTGGGAGGGAAGGGTCTTCGCAGTCTATTAGCTTCATCAGGAGAGAGAGACGGCGGCGGAATGAAGAGACGGCTTAACTGCGCCGCGGCAGAGCGCCTCACGTGAGACTGACACATTCATGTTCATTATTTATACGCGGCGACACTCTGCGCCATTTATATACCGTTCTATTTTCCGCCAATGACAAAGCCTGGATTGGTATTAGGTGTGAATTATGGGATGGGAAGTGCGCGGCGGCCGGATCCGCGATGACTTGTAATAGGAGATGATTCTACGCTTAATCCTGGATGTCCCACAGAGCAGCACAGACAAGCGGAGATTCATCCTCCTACAGGTGACACGAAGAGTTAAGTTATAGCTCCTCCCCCTGTGTTTTCTTATTCTACAGGTCTAGCAGACAGGTATAGCGGAAAGGTGTAGCGGACAGGTGTAGCGGACAGGTGTAGTGGACAGGTGTAGTGGACAGGTGTAGCGGACAGGTTTAGCGGAAAGATGTAGAAGACAGGTTTAGTGGAAAGTTGTAGCGGACAGGTGTAATAGACAGGTTTTTGCAGACAGGTGTAGCGGACATGTGTAGTGGACTGGTGTACCGGACTGGTGTAGCGGACTGGTGTAGCGGACTGGTGTAGCGGACTGGTGCAGCGGATAGGTTTAGCGGACAGGTGTAGCGGACAGGTGTAATAGACAGGTTTTTGCAGACAGGTGTAGCGGACTGGATAAGCGGACGGGTGTAGCGGACAGGTGTAGCGGACATGTGTAGCGGACTGGTGTAGCGGACAGGTGTAGCGGACTGGTGCAGCAGACAGGTGCAGCGGATAGGTTTAGCGGAAAGTTGTAGCGGACAGGTTTAGTGGACAGGTGTAGCAGACAGGTGTAGCGGAAAGGTGTAGCGGACAGGTGTAGCGGACTGATGTAGGGGACAGGTGTAGCGGACTGATGTAGGGGACAGGTGTAGCGGACTGATGTAGGGGACAGGTGTAGCGGACCGATGTAGGGGACAGGTGTAGCGGACCGATGTAGGGGACAGGTGCAGCGGACAGGTGTACCGGACTGGTGTAGTGGAAAGGTGTAGCGGACGGGTGTAGCGAATCCGTCCTTGTAGCCGCAGGAAATTCCATCCAAAAAAACAAATTGTGGTGCGGTTTTTTGGGCGGCATGTCTGCTGCGGAAATGCTGGGATGATGATGCAGTCTATGTGATTGGCTACAACAGTCACATGGGGTGAAACATCATCCCAGAAGGCCGGGCTGCGCTCAGAGGAGGGGATCGCATCGCTATGACTACGGCTGGGGGGGGGGGAGTATAAACTTTTTTATTAATTTCAAATGAAAAATAACTTTTTTCATTCATTTGCGATTTTTGCGTCGGAATTGCAGCGTTCCCGCAGCAAAAGTCGCAACACATGGCCAGTGGCGGTTTAAGTAGACTGTGGGCCCTGGGCTGTTCCACAAACTTGAGTCCGCCTTCCACACCGCCGCTCTGCCGTGTCTATAGTGAACACCACCTTTCTGCGTGAGCATTAACAAATGGTCCTCTTGTCAAAGGGCTGTGTCCCTACATACTGACAGTCTCCAACCATCGCTGACGATGTCGCACTGTGTAGGAACTTATCCTCCTGACAATGGGAATGGTAACACGCATTTATCTATTAGTCCTGGGTACACAAAGACTTTATGTGGAATACAGGGATTTCCTACAACAGACGTGTCAGGAGAGGTGACAGATCCTCTATAGATCCCGTGACTCACAGGTGATGTCTTCTCTGATGGGAGTCGTTCTCTTTTCTTCTCCATCAGACGCAGACCGTTATGGCGACTTCTCATAATGAGACATCTTTGCTCCTCACATCTGCAGCCATTTCCAGCTTTTATAGAAACACAAAAATTCAGACACCAAGGCCCAGGACCATACATTAAAGGGGTTGTCTGGGCACGGACCGGTTTTTATACTGATGACCTATCGATATACCCGGACAACCCCTTTTACTCAGACTAATAAATTATAATACATACAGACCCCAGGCCTTCTAAACTATTGCCATCCCAAGATCAGACCCTCCCTAAGCAAATACAGACCCCAGAACAAGCACCCTAAATACAGACCCCAGAACAAGCACCCTAAACAAATACAGACCCCAGAACAAGCACCCTAAATACAGACCCCGTAAACTAATACAGACCCCAGACCCTTTAAACTAATACAGACCCCAGAACAGATCCCCTAAATACAGATCCCAGACCCCTTAACTAATACAGACCCCCTAAATACAGACCCCTTAAACTAATACAGACCCCGGAGCAGACCTCCTAATTACAGACCCCTGACCAGGACCCCTAAATACAGACCCCTTAAACAAATCCATCTCCTTATACTTACCTAGCAGCTGACCATAGTCTTCTCTCTGTAGTCTTGCTGCTGGTCTAAGACCTGCAGTCATGTGACCTTATGTCTGCAGGTCGTTTTGCAGACACATGATAGGATTAGATACAGCAGCTCAGCAGACAGTATCACACATGATAGGATTAGATACAGCGGCTCAGCAGACAGTATCACACATGATAGGATTAGATACAGTGGCTCAGCAGACAGTATCACACATGATAGGATTAGATACAGTGGCTCAGCAGACAGTATCACACATGATAGGATTAGATACACAGATCAGCAGACAGTATCACGCATTATAGGATTAGATACAGCAGCTCAGCAGACAGTATCACACATGATAAGATTAGATACAGCGGCTCAGCAGACAGTATTACACATGATAGGATTAGATACAGTGGCTCAGCAGACAGTATCACACATGATAGGATTAGATACACAGATCAGCAGACGTATCACACATGATAGGATTAGATACACAGCTCAGCAGACAGTATCACACATGATAGGATTAGATACAGCAGCTCAGTAGACAGTATCACACATGATAGGATTAGATACACAGCTCAGCAGACAGTATCACACATGATAGGATTAGATACACAGCTCAGCAGACAGTATCACACATGATAGGATTACATACACAGCTCAGCAGACAGTATCACACATGATAGGATTAGATACAGCAGCTCAGCAGACAGTATCACACATGATAGGATTAGATACACGGGCGGCTCGTGGCTGAAAATCCGCGGCCGGCCGACCCGTAAAGCCCATGAGGCCTAAGGGTATGTTCACACGGCCAAATTTCAGACGTATACGAGGCGTATTATGCCTCGTTTTACGTCTGAAAATATGGCTACAATACGTCGGCAAACATCTGCCCATTCATTTGAATGGGTTTGCCGACGTACTGTGCAGACGACCTGTTATTTACGCGTCGTCGTTTGACAGCTGTCAAACGACGACTCGTAAAAATACAGCCTCGTCAAAAGAAGTGCAGGACACTTCTTTCAGACGTTTTTGGAGCTGTTTTCTCATAGACTCCAATGAAAACAGCTCCAAAAACGAGTTGGTAAAAAAATGAGTTGGTAAAAATGCGAGTTGGTAAAAAACGTCTGAAAAGCAGGGTCTGTTTTCCCTTGAAAACAGCTCTGGATTTTCAGACGTTTTGGTTGACTACGTGTGAACATACCCTAAGTGTTCTGTTTCTCTGCAGCGCCACCACAGGAGAAATGAAGTTATACACTGTGTCTATTTATATCAATGCGTTGTCTGTGTAATACAGGACAGGTCCTCCAAAGAGACGATCTATGTAACCGCTCACCTCTCTGACCAAAAGATGAGGGTCCGGACAGACGTCCCCGCCCCCCGCTATTAACCCAGAATTCACTAAAGGATTATAAAAAATGTGTTTTCTAAATCAGACAATCCCTCGAAGGTGCGGCCGACCAGCCATTGCACCTGAATCCACTATTAACATGCAGGTTTGGCTCGGCAGGGCATGCCTGTTTATTTTAATGGGGAGAGGGAATTATCTTCCTCAAGAACAAAGGATCGGGCGTGTTGAGGTCCATGTCTGTTACTCATTTCTACGGACATCTGCTGTCAGGGGAGGGTCCGGTGACCCCCAGATGCCTAATAATGTCGACTGGTCCTGCCAAAATCAGCAGGTTCGGACAACTTCCATATAATGTGTATGGGCATCATTAGTAGAATGTAAAATAAGAGCTCGAGTTGGGGAAGACGTCTTTATTCCTGATGATGGATCTGTCTACAGGTCACCACTTCATATCCTCTTGAAAGAAACAATGTAACAACTAATATAAAGTGACTACAATGTAACAACTAATATAAAGTGACTACAATGTAACAACTAATATAAAGTGACTACAATGTAACAACTAATATAAAGTGACTACAATGTAACAACTAATATAAAGTGACTACAGTGTAACAACTAATATAAAGTGACTACAATGTAACAACTAATATAAAGTGACTACAATGTAACAACTCATATAAAGTGACTACAATGTAACAACTAATACAAAGTGACTACAATGTAACAACTCATATAAAGTGACTACAATGTAACAACTAATATAAAGTGACTACAATGTAACAACTAATATAAAGTGACTACAATGTAACAACTCATATAAAGTGACTACAATGTAACAACTCATATAAAGTGACTACAATGTAACAACTCATATAAAGTGACTACAATGTAACAACTCATAAAGTGACTACAATGTAACAACTAATATAAAGTGACTACAATGTAACAACTCATATAAAGTGACTACAATGTAACAACTAATATAAAGTGACTACAGTGTAACAACTAATATAAAGTGACTACAATGTAACAATTCATATAAAGTGACTACAGTGTAACAACTCATATAAAGTGACTACAGTGTAACAACTAATATAAAGTGACTACAATGTAACAACTAATATAAAGTGACGACAATGTAACAACTAATATAAAGTGACTACAATGTAACAACTAATATAAAGTGACTACAATGTAACAACTCATATAAAGTGACTACAATGTAACAACAAATATAAAGTGACTACAATGTAACAACTAATATAAAGTTACTACAATGTAACAACTCATATAAAGTGATTACAATGTAACAACTCATATAAAGTGACTACAATGTAACAACTCATAAAGTGACTACAATGTAAAAACTCATATAAAGTGACTACAATGTAACAACTCATATAAAGTGACTACAATGTAACAACTCATAAAGTGACTACAATGTAACAACTAATATAAAGCGACTACAATGTAACAACTAATATAAAGTGACTACAATGTAACAACTAATATAAAGTGACTACAATGTAACAACTAATATAAAGGGACTACAATGTAACAATGCATATAAAGTGACTACAATGTAACAACTAATATAAAGTGACTACAATGTAACAACTCATATAAAGTGACTACAATGTAACAACTCATATAAAGTGACTACAATGTAACAATTCATATAAAGTGACTACAAGGTAACAACTAATATAAAGTGACTACAATGTAACAACTAATATAAAGTGACTACAATGTAACAACTCATATAAAGTGACTACAATTTAACAACTGATATAAAGTGGCTACAATGTAAAAACTAATATAAAGTGACTACAATGTAACAACTAATATAAAGTGACTACAATGTAACAACTAATATAAAGTGACTACAATGTAACAACTAATATAAAGTGACTACAGTGTAACAACTAATATAAAGTGACTACAGTGTAACAACTAATATAAAGTGACTACAATGTAACAATTCATATAAAGTGACTACAATGTAACAACTAATATAAAGTGACTACAATGTAACAACTAATATAAAGGGACTACAATGTAACAACTAATATAAAGTTACTACAATGTAACAACTAATATAAAGTGACTACAGTGTAACAACTAATATAAAGTGACTACAGTGTAACAACTAATATAAAGTGACTACAATGTAACAACTAATATAAAGTGACTACAATGTAACAACTAATATAAAGTGACTACAATGTAACAACTAATATAAAGTGACTACAATGTAACAACTAATATAAAGTGACTACAATGTAACAACTAATATAAAGTGACTACAATGTAACAACTAATATAAAGTGACTACAATGTAACAACTAATATAAAGTGACTACAATGTAACAACTAATATAAAGTGACTACAATGTAACAACTAATATAAAGTGACTACAATGTAACAACTAATATAAAGTGACTACAATGTAACAACTAATATAAAGTGACTACAATGTAACAACTAATATAAAGTGACTACAGTGTAACAACTAATATAAAGTGACTACAGTGTAACAACTAATATAAAGTGACTACAATGTAACAATTCATATAAAGTGACTACAATGTAACAACTAATATAAAGTGACTACAATGTAACAATTCATATAAAGCGACTACAGTGTAACAACTAATATAAAGTGACTACAATGTAACAACTACTATAAAGTGACTACAATGTAACAACTAATATAAAGTGACTATAATGTAACAACTAATATAAATCGACTACAATGTAACAACTAATATAAAGTGACTACAATGTAACAACTAATATAAAGTGACTACAATGTAACAACTAATATAAAGTGACTACAATGTAACAACTAATATAAAGCGACTACAATGTAACAACTAATATAAAGCGACTACAATGTAACAATTCATATAAAGTGACTACAATGTCTCTTCTCCTTCACTTTTCTCTCTGTATCTCTCTATGTCTGTCTCTTCCTCTTCACTTTTCCCTCTGTATCTCTCTGCCTCTGTCTCTTCTCCTTCACTTTTCTCTCTGTATCTCTCTACGTCTGTCTCTTCTCCTTCACTTTTCTCTCTGTATCTCTCTGCCTCTGTCTCTTCCTCCGCACTTTTCTCTTTACCTCTGTCTCTTCTTCCTCACTTTTCCCTCTGTATCTCTCTGCCTCTGTCTCTTCCTCTTCACTTTTCCCTCTGTATCTCTCTGCCTCTGTCTCTTCTCCTTCACTTTTCTCTCTGTATCTCTCTACGTCTGTCTCTTCTCCTTCACTTTTCTCTCTGTATCTCTCTGCCTCTGTCTCTTCCTCCGCACTTTTCTCTTTACCTCTGTCTCTTCTTCCTCACTTTTCCCTCTGTATCTCTCTGCCTCTGTCTCTTCCTCCTCACTTTTCTCTCTGTATCTCTCTGACTCTGTCTCTTCTTCTTCACTTTTCTCTCTGTATCTCTCTACTTCTGTCTCTTCCTCCACACTTTTCTCTCTGTATCTCTCTACGTCTGTCTCTTCCTCCGCACTTTTCCCTCTGTATCTCTCTGACTCTGTCTCTTCCTCTTCACTTTTCCCTCTGTATCTCTGTGCCTCTGTCTCTTCCTTCTCACTTTTCTCTCTGTATCTCTCTGCCTCTGTCTCTTCCTCTTCACTTTTCTCTCTGTATCTCTCTACGTCTGTCTTTTCTCTTTCACTTTTCTCTCTGTATCTCTCTACGTCTGTCTCTTCCTCCGCACTTTTCTCTCTGTATCTCTCTACGTCTGTCTCTTCCTCCTCACTTTTCCCTCTGTATCTCTCTGACTCTGTCTCTTCCTCTTCACTTTTCCCTCTGTATCTCTGTGCCTTTGTCTCTTCCTTCTCACTTTTCTCGCTGTATCTCTCTATGTCTGTCTCTTCTTCTTCACTTTTCTCTCTGTATCTCTGTGCCTCTGTCTCTTCCTTCTCACTTTTCTCTCTGTATCTTTCTATGTCTGTCTCTTCTTCTTCATTTTTCTCTCTGTATCTCTCTGCCTCTGTCTTTTCCTCTTCGCTTTTCTCTCTGTATCTCTCTACGTCTGTCTCTTCCTCTTCACTTTTCCCTCTGTATCTCTGTGCCTCTGTCTCTTCCTTCTCACTTTTCTCACTGTATCTCTCTGCCTCTGTCTCTTCCTCTTCACTTTTCTCTCTATATCTCTCTACGTCTGTCTCTTCTTCCTCACTTTTCTCTCTGTATCTCTCTGCCTCTGTCTCTTCCTCTTCACTTTTCTCTCTATATCTCTCTATGTCTGTCTCTTCCTCCGCACTTTTCCCTCTGTATCTCTGTGCCTCTGTCTCTTCCTTCTCACTTTTCTCTCTGTATCTCTGTGCCTCTGTCTCTTCCTTCTCACTTTTCTCTCTGTATCTCTGTGCCTCTGTCTCTTCCTTCTCACTTTTCTCTCTGTATCTCTCTATGTCTGTCTCTTCTTCTTCACTTTTTCCTCTGTATCTCTCTGCCCTGTCTCTTCCTCCTCACTTTTCTCTCTGCATCTCTCTACGTCTGTCTCTTCCTCTTCACTTTTTCCTCTGTATCTCTGTGCCTCTGTCTCTTCCTTCTCACTTTTCTCTCTGTATCTCTCTGCCTCTGTCTCTTCCTCTTCACTTTTCTCTCTATATCTCTCTACGTCTGTCTCTTCCTCTTCACTTTTCTCTCTATATCTCTCTGCGTCTGTCTCTTCCTCCGCACTTTTCTCTCTGTATCTCTCTATGTCTGTCTCTTCTCTTTCACTTTTCTCTCTGTATCTCTCTATGTCTGTCTCTTCTCTTTCACTTTTCTCTCTGTATCTCTCTATGTCTGTCTCTTCTCTTTCACTTTTCTCTCTGTATCTCTCTATGTCTGTCTCTTCTCTTTCACTTTTCTCTCTGTATCTCTCTACGTCTGTCTCTTCCTCCGCACTTTTCTCTCTGTATCTCTCTACGTCTGTCTCTTCCTCCGCACTTTTCTCTCTGTATCTCTCTATGTCTGTCTCTTCCTCCGCACTTTTCTCTCTGTATCTCTCTATGTCTGTCTCTTCTCTTTCACTTTTCTCTCTGTATCTCTCTATGTCTGTCTCTTCTCTTTCACTTTTCTCTCTGTATCTCTCTATGTCTGTCTCTTCTCTTTCACTTTTCTCTCTGTATCTCTCTATGTCTGTCTCTTCTCTTTCACTTTTCTCTCTGTATCTCTCTACGTCTGTCTCTTCCTCCGCACTTTTCTCTCTGTATCTCTCTATGTCTGTCTCTTCCTCCGCACTTTTCTCTCTGTATCTCTCTATGTCTGTCTCTTCTTCTTCACTTTTCTCTCTGTATCTCTCTACGTCTGTCTCTTCCTCCTCACCTTGTTCTCTCTTCACTTTACTTTGATGATCTCTTCTCCGCTCCTCTATGTTCAGCCTCGTATTAGATATAATGTATTTTTGCCGCCAGACGATGCATTATTTATTTAATCACGGATTCAGCATGTGACCACTTTCATTGAAATAACAAATCTATTTTCCCTATTTAAAGGAGACGCGCCCCTAATTTAATGCCTCCGGAGCTGACGGGAGTCGTGGCGCCCACCGGTGCACACAATCTATCAGTCTGGATCCAGGGACAACACAAACTGCAGATTTATGGGACTAAAGTGAGGTCTGAGTGTTTGCTTTGTGTTTCTATTCACTTAATACATCACATATAGTGCTGCGCCGCTTTCCTCTGACAAATTCCTTTATTATTATAAGAGCTTAACATGTAGAAGATGAAGGAAATAGGTCATGGGTTTTATAAATGATCCCAAGAACTAGAATCAGAATAATTACAGGTTTCCACACACAGAGATGCTACAGATAGATACAAAGGGATACGTGTAAAGAGAACACCCAGAGACTGTGAGATATTTCCAGCAGCACAAAGTATTTCAGAACAGTATGATGATCTTTTTTGGGGACAGTGGCAGTTTCCTGTTGTGAGGAGAAGAATCGAGCCAAATGGAAAACCAAAGACTGAAAATTACATCGTGAAAAAGGCAGGGCTGCCAGCAGAACAGAGTATTTCAGAAGAGGATTGTGCTGATCTTGTGGGAGGTCGCAGACTACGAATAACATAGTGGAAGGAGCAGGGTCTCTGACAGCACAGAGTATTTCAGGAAAGGAGTGTGCTGATCTTTTGGAAGGTTGGAGACTGAAAGTTACATAGTGGAAGGAGCAGGGTCCCACAGCAGCACAGTGTATTTAAGGAGATATTCTCCTTTAACAAATCCCCTCACAGTCCTGTCATCTCCAACACTTGATTTCTCTTTCTGTGAGAGACCAGCGGAAGTTTCTAGACCGCAGATTGTTTACAAACAGACATCAAAGCCGGCAGCTGATGGGATCTCTGTCTGAAGGACAATATGAGACTGGCACAAGGTCGTGTTCACACAGCACAAGAGAAGACGTGTTCTTGGGTGCAGCAGATGGATTCGTCCCTGGAAAGGATGACATTGGCTTCTAAGATTGCAGAGCCGTGTGTATTCACATCTTATACATTGTGGAGGGCTCGCTGCGGCGCACAGCTCCGCTTCTAGCAGCATTTCACGGGTTAAATCTCCATATAAGGCATCATTTACACGAGCGTAATATACGCGCATGCGACGCGTGTGCTTTTCACGCGTGTCGTACGCACCTATATTAGACTATGGGGCAGTGCAGACAGTGCGTGAATTTTGCGCAGCGCGAGTGCGTTGCGTAAAACTCACGACATGTCCTTTCTTTGTGCGCTGAAGTCAATGGTGAAAACCACGCATGCCTCACGGAAGCACTTCCGTGCGAACTGCGTGATTCGCGCAACAGCTGTCAAACACCACGTGCTTTTCTGTTTACAAACATCCAAACGGAGTGTCATAATGATGCCGGCTGCGCGAAAATCACGCAGCCGCGCATCATACACTGATGACACACACAGCTGTCAAGTGCCTTTTGCGCACGCTCGTGTAAATCAGGCCTAACACTGAGTTCCATCAAGTCTTATCCTCCAGTCACATCCAGAGCTGCTTTCAAAATGTTCAATATTTTCCTCTTAACAGCAGTCTCAGGCAGGGACCCAGAGCTGGCTCTATGGGGTGCGACATGTGCGGTAACACAGGGCACATCAGCCTGCTAAAGGGGGCGCCATAGATGACCTGACACCCAAGGCTTGCAACCGCAAGGATTAATTATGTAGGAGTAGCATTGATATCAGATCCCTTTATGTATGGTGGTAATATCTGAGCACTGTATAATGGTATTTTTTGAGTGTGGTATGGTATTTGAACACTGAATGGTAATATAGGTTGAGCACTGTATGGTGGTTGTATTTGAGCACTGTATGTTCTCATATGAGCACTGTATGGAAGTTGTATTTGAGCACTGTATGTTGGTATATGAGCACTGTATGTTGGTATATGAACACTGTATGGTGGTATATGAGCAGTGTATGTTGGTATATGAGCACTGTATGTTGGTATATGAGCACTGTATGGTGGTATATGAGCAGTGTATGTTGGTATATGAGCAGTGTATGGTGGTATATGAGCACTGTATGGAAGTTGTATTTGAGCACTGTATGTTGGTATATGAGCATTGTATGTTGGTATATGAACACTGTATGTTGGTATATGAACACTGTATGTTGGTATATGAGCAGTGTATGGTGGTATATGAAGACTGTATGGTGGTATATGAGCACTGTATGGTGGTATATGAACACTGTATGGTGGTATATGAGCACTGTATGGTGGTATATGAGCACTGTATGTTGGTATATGAGCACTGTATGTTGGTATATGAACACTGTATGTTGGTATATAAGCACTGTATGGTGGTATATGAACACTGTATGTTGGTATATGAACACTGTATGTTGGTATATGAACACTGTATGTTGGTATATGAGCACGGTATGTTGGTATATGAACACTGTATGTTGGTATATGAGCACTGTATGTACTATTATTTGGTCACTGTATGTTGGTATATGAGCACTGTATGGTGGTATATGAGCACTGTATGGTGGTATATGAGCACTTTATGTTGGTATATGAGCACTGTATGTTGGTATATGAGCACTGTATGGTGATATATGAGCACTGTATGGTGATATATGAGCACTGTATAGTGATATATGAGCACTGTATGGTGGTTTATGAGCACTGTATGATGGTATTATTTGAGCACTATTTGTTGGTATATGAGCACTGTATGGTAGTATATGAGCACTGTATGTTAGTATATGAGCACTGCATGTTAGTATATGAGCACTGTATGGTGGTATATGAGCAGTGTATGTTAGTATATGAGCACTGAATGTTGGTATATGAGCACTGTATGTTGGTATATGAGCACTGTATGGTGGTATATGAGCACTGAATGTTGGTATATGAGAACTGAATGTTGGTATATGAACACTGTATGGTGGTATATGAGCACTGAATGTTGGTATATGAGCACTGTATGGTGGTATATGAGCACTGTATGGTGATATATGAGCACTGTATGATAGTATATGAGCACTGTATGGTTGTGTTATTTGAGCAATGTATGGTGGTTGTATTTGAGAACTGTATGGTGGTATTATTTGATCACTGTATGGTGGTATATGAGCACTGTGTGTTGGTATTATTTGAGCAGCATTGTATGGTGGTATTAGTTGAGCACTGCATGGAGGTATATAAGCACTGTATGCTGGTATTATTTGAGCACTGTATGGTGGTTCTATTTGAGAACTGTACGGTGGTTGTATTTGAGCACTGTATGGTGGTATATGAGCACTGTATGGTGATTTTATTTGAGCACTGTATGGAGGTATATAAGCACTGTATGTTGGTATATGAGCACTGTATGGTGGTATATGAGCACTGTATGTACTATTATTTGAGCACTGTATGGTGGTATATGAGCACTGTATGGTGGTATATGGGCACTGTATGTTGGTATTATTTGAACACTGTATGGAGTTTGTATTTGGACACGGTATGGTGATATATGAGCACTGTATGGTGGTATATGAGCACTGTATGGTGGTATATGAGCACTGTATGGTGGTATATGAGCACTGTATGGTGGTATATGAGCACTGTATGTACTATTATTTGAGCACTGTATGTTGGTATATGGGCACTGTATATTGGTATTATTTGAACACTGTATGGAGGTTGTATTTGGACACGGTATGGTGATATATGAGCACTGTATGGTGGTTGTATTTGAGAACTGTATGGTGGTATATGAGCACTGTATGGTGGTTGTATTTGAGAACTGTATGGTGGTATATGAGCACTGTATGGTGGTTGTATTTGAGAACTGTATGGTGGTATATGAGCACTGTATGGTGGTTGTATTTGAGAACTGTATGGTGGTATATAAGCACTCTATGCTGGTTCTATCTGAGCACTGTTTCTTGGTCCCATTAGAGCACTGTATGATGGTATTTATCTAGTCATTGTGTAGCACTGCTATGCAGGCAGTCACTGTACAGTCTATTATTTTTGCAGTGTATGTTGGTAGCTGCACTGTTTAGCATTGTTATTTAGGGAACTGTATAGGAGACATTTGGCCAATGTCTGTGGTTGCTATTTGAGCACCGTATGGTATCGTTACGGATGTCGCAATCTTTAACTTGATTCTGATAACTTGCTGCGGGTGAGATCACACAACAAAAGCCATTGAAAAAGTCGATAAGAGATCGAGCCACTTTGTATTTAATGCGTCAAGGTAAAGACGGCTACATCCGTATTTATAACAGAAGGTACCACACAGGGCACCATCCAACGTAAAGCCGGTACTGTGGTGACCCCCTATGTAACAACCATATGCCCCCAAAGGATATATGAACAGGGGCTGTCTTTATGAGAGGTGGCTGTACATGGCTATTATAAGATTATTAATATATTTAATAGACTGATTTTCATTTACCGTTCACTCCATAATTCTTTAGATTTTTTCGAATGAGTTGAACATTGAAGGCAATGAAAATCGAGCATCTGATGAAGCGATTCACTAACATATAAATGACCATATTAATGGTTGATGTTAAATAATGACATCATTTAAAGTATTCAATTATTGCATATTCCAATTATACATTACAAATTGTTCAATGTGGGGCTAATTTTACCCTCTAGTCACACCCATAGCTGCAGTTCAAATTAAAATATTCAAACCATATCTAAGCTGAATTCTAAATTCTTATTCTTATACTCCACTCACAGTCATATCTGCATACACAACTCTTATACTCCAGTCACATTCAGAGCTGCATTCACAATTTGAAAACTTACACATAGAAGTTACGCGTTGTTTTTCTCTGTCCTCATCTTCTGCCTCCATCATAGGAAACCATAACAATAGGGGTAAAAGCTAGCGGATAAAGCCACACGTCAAGCATAGGGGCGCTATTTTTATTTTGGTATGGGGGCCTCCTGTCACCTAGGGTACTTTTTCTACACTTTTTTATCCAGATGTAAGACCAGCTCTTATTTCCTCTACAATAGATTGGGCCACATTTCCTCTTGCAGTGATATTGATTGTGACAATAAATTATACAAGACGTAACACAAAATGGCAGTTTGTGACATGAAATGCATATTTTAGATTAAAAAATGTCGTCCTTGTGCTCCAAATTTATAGAGTGCAACGTTTTTTGCAACTCATTACTTTATTGCATATCATGTACACATCCAATGATAGACCTGATTACATATTAATATACTGGATGTGATTACAATGTAGCGACCTCTAGTGGTTGTGATTACAATGTAGCGACCTCTAGTGGTTGTGATTACAATGAAGCGACCTCTAGTAGTTGTGATTACAATGAAGCGACCGCTGGTGGTTGTGATTACAATGTAGCGACTGCTAGTGGTTGTATTTACAATGTAGCGACCTCTAGTGGTTGTATTTACAATGAAGCGACCACTAATGGTTGTGATTACAATGAAACAAACTCTAGTGGATATGATTACAATGTAGCGACCTCTAGTGGTTGTGATTACAATGTAGCGACCTCTAGTGGTTGTGTTTACAATGTAGCGACCTCTAGTGGTTGTTTTTACAATGTAGCGATCTCTAGTTGTTGTGATTACAATGTAGCGACCTCTAGTGCTTACGTTTACAATGAAGCGACCTCTAGTGGTTGTATTTACAATGTAGCGACCTATAGTGGTTGTGTTTACAATGTAGTGACCTCTAGTGGTTGTATTTACAATGTAGCGACCTCTAATGGTTGTGATTACAATGTAGCGACCTCTAGTAGTTGTAATTACAATGAAGCGACCTATAGTAGTTGTGATTACAATGTAGTGACCTCTAGTGGTTGTGATTACAATGTAGCGACCTCTAGTAGTTGTGATTACAATGTAGCGACCTCTAGTAGTTGTGATTACAATGTAGCGACCTCTAGTGGTTGTGATTACAATGTAGCAACCTCTAGTAGTTGTGATTACAATGTAGCGACCTCTAGTGTTTTTGATTACAATGTAGCGACCTCTAGTGGTTGTGATTATAATAAAGTTACCGCTAGTGATTTTGATTACAATGAAGCGACCTCTAGTGGTTGTGTTTACAATGAAGTGCCCTCTAGTGGTTGTGATCACAATGAAGCGACCTCTAGTGGTTTTGATTACAATGAAGCGACCTCTAGTGGTTGTGATTACAATGAAGCGACCTCTAGTGGTTTTAAATACAATGAAGCGACCTCTAGTGGTTGTGTTTACAATGAAGTGCCCTCTAGTGGTTGTGATTACAATGAAGCGACCTCTAGTGGTTTTGATTACAATGAAGCGACCTCTAGTGGTTTTGATTACAATGAAGCGACCTCTAGTGGTTGTGTTTACAATGAAGCGCCCTCTAGTGGATGTGATTACAATGAAGCGACCTCTAGTGGTTGTGTTTACAATGAAGTGCCCTCTAGTGGTTGTGATCACAATGAAGCGACCTCTACTGGTTTTGATTACAATGAAGCGACCTCTAGTGGTTGTGATTACAATGAAGCGACCTCTAGTGGTTTTAAATACAATGAAGCGACCTCTAGTGGTTGTGTTTACAATGAAGTGCCCTCTAGTGGTTGTGATTACAATGAAGCGACCTCTAGTGGTTTTGATTACAATGAAGCGACCTCTAGTGGTTTTGATTACAATGAAGCGACCTCTAGTGGTTGTGTTTACAATGAAGCGCCCTCTAGTGGATGTGATTACAATGAAGCGACCTCTAGTGATTGTGTTTACAATGAAGCGCCCTCTAGTGGTTGTGATGTAACTTTTAGTTTTTGCAATGAAGAGGGAAATAGATAGACGTATGTTTACTGTAAGTGCAGTATAGAAAATGAAATCAGTATTGTTATGGTCTGATTTATATGACACTGAGAGACAGCACCAACTGGGCACACAATTCACCTATAGCACCCTGCTTTGCCCACTACTTTGGATAAGGTTGATGGACACAGCTGGCCCCAGGATTTCAGTGCTTTAGGCTCGCCTGGTGGTTGATTCTTTGGATAACGTCAGCGGAATAGAAACCAGAGAAATGATTGGGAGGTTGGCGATACGGTTGCGATGGATAACAGCAATGAAAGTACATAACACATACCAAGATAATCACGTAGTAGAGTCAAGCAGTTCAGGGTTCTGTTCGGCTGAATGTAGCAGAGCCGAGTGCGTGGTACAGAAGTAGAAGGCAGGAGGGCAGAATTTGCAGTACAGGGAATAATCTCGGAGATCAGGCAGGGACAGAAACAGGTCAAACTAGTCGCGCCTCTGTACGCAATGCCAGTCCCACTCGTTGTGATGGCTGCCGGTAGGGGGAGACAGCGCTGGACAGCGGCGAGGTGATTACATTACAAGTATTAGAAAAAACAGTGTCCAGTGTAAACCAGGTCTGAACTGACAACATTATTGTAAAGTAGAATATGTCTGCGCCATTTTCATCAAAAAAATGGCGCGTTGTTTTTGTACAAATTTTTGTAAATGACCCCCAATGGCGATATGTAATACACTGAAGCCCCCTCCCCGTATGTTGTGTCTTTGGATGATTGTCACTATAATGAATCCTCCGCTCCGCGTCTTGTGAATGTTTTCGGCTTTCTGCAGAACACGTAATCTCACAATAAGTCGCCGCCGTAATTGCCGAAAAGATTTCACCCAAATCAAAATAATAAAACATTTAATCTGAGGAAACGCAATTCTTCTCCAGCCTCTTAATCCCGATAATGCGCCTGATCCGGAGTTTATTTGTTTTTATTTAATCTGAGAACAATAAACCTTAAATCACTCAGATCCGCTAATACAAACCGCGTGACGTGCGCAAAAGTCATTTATATAGACATCATTGTAATATACTGTCAATAATAACAACATAATCAAGTAAAGCTACTGTAAGCTCCACAGGCCGGCGGCTTCACGTCTACCTCAGAAATTACCGCCAGAACAACCGAAAATCTGCGTTCTGGACTCACATGGAGAATATTTTATCCATCAGTTACATAATATGTGATCCGGGTGATTCATCGTAGATGCCGGACTATCAGGATTGCCAGATCACTGGATGCTGGATAATAAGAAGCCTACCACAGTGTCAGACCACTGAAAACAGCGCCACCCCTGTCTGTGGACGTGTCTGGTATTGCAGCTCAGTTCGGTAGTCAATGGGGCTGAGCTGCAATACCAGACACAAAAGTGTGACGCTGTTTTTGCAAGGATCTAAAAAATGTCACTCAGTTGTTTCCAAACTGGACAATCCCCTATTAAATGACAACGATAAACGATGAGTTTCCAAACAAAATAACCCTAAAATAATCCCCAAAGCTGATAAAATTGTCACTTGGTGGGTTTCAGCAATGTTCTGCTTCTTCCAGATACAGCGGCCCGCTGCAGCACGTCTGCCCACCCAACACTGTGAGCTTGGAGGGCGCGATGGTAGAAATTTGGCTGATGTAGGAGTCCAGAATTCACACATTCCAAGAAGAAAGACTGAGAAATGTCGTAGAAAGACGTGCGCCGCGCATCTGTGAACACGTTTTATCCCATTTATTTAGGACATACGACGCATTTGAATCACACCCAGTGCATAAAACCCCCCTTCATCCCTCCCTAAAATTAATACAGACCCCCGATCATCCGGCCATAATACCGACTCCATTTAATATAGACCTCAGACCCCCCTCAATACAGACAGCAGACCCGATGCCCTTAATATAGACCTCAGACCCCCCTCAATACAGACAGCAGACCCGATGCCCTTAATATAGACCTCAGACCCCCTCAATACAGACAGCAGACCCGATGCCCTTAATATAGACCTCAGACCCCCCTCAATACAGACAGCAGACCCGATCCCTTTAATATAGACCTCAGACCCCCCTCAATACAGACAGCAGACCCGATCCCTTTAATATAGACCTTAGATCAGACCCCCCATAATACCGAACCTGCTTTAATACAGACCGCAGACCTGATTCCCCTAAATAAGACCTCCAACCATATCCCGTTAATACAGATCCCAGACCCTTGAAAATAGACCTCAAACCGGACTCCCCTTAATAAAGACCTCAAACCAGACTCCCCTTAATAAAGACCTCAAACCGGACTCCCCTTAATAAAGACCTCAAACCGGACTCCCCTTAATACATAACCCGCTTTAGTACGGACCTCAGACCAGACCACTTTACTACAAAGAGGGACAACTCATAGGGCGTGCAGCCCATACACACCCAGTTCCCTTTGGGCCCAACACAATATAGTGCCCACCGAGTGCCCTTATTCATTATCATGCACCATATTGCCCCTTACACTGTTTCATGCCGCTATAGTGCCCCCAAACTGTATCCAGCCCTCATAGTGCCCCCACAGAGTATCATGCCCACATAGTGGCCCTCACACATCATTATGCCCTCATAGTGCCACCCTACACAGTATTATGCCCATATAATGCCTTCCCACAGTATAATGCCCCCATAGTGCCCCTCCACACAGTATCATGCCCCCATAGTGCACCTCCACACAGTATAATGCCCCATAACTGCCTCCACACAGTATAATGCCCCCATAGTGCCCCTCCACACAGTATCATGCCCCCATAGTGCAACCTACAAATATGAAAATAAATCTCCCCTAGCCCCATTCCCATGATGCATGGAGGAGATCCCTCTGCAGATCTCCTCCAGTCTATGGCTCGGGGCAGGCAGCCGTCATGACATCACTCTATCGCGCCAGCCTCCGCCAATCTGTTCACGGGGCATCACATAATAAATGATGAATGAGGGAGCTCACGGCTCCCTGCTCCACCACTGCACTCAACTATATCCTGGGGATGCAGATACAGTAGAAGCTGGGACATGCTGCCGAACTCCCGGGACAGAGGGACATCTCCTGGAATCTGGGACTGTCTCGCTGGACCTGGGATGGTTGGGTGGCATGCCTTTTAATATAGATCTCAGACAGGACTCCCCTTCAATACATCACCCCCACCCCTTTAATACAGACCCCAGAACAGACCTGCAGATCTCCACCTCCTCCTGTTCCTGTACTTCTCTACTCTCCCCAGTGTCAGGACATTGTCCGCGGTTGCGCCGGGACTACAGGAATGGGAAGAAGTTATTTTTGTGAAGACACGAAACCCGGGACATTTGCCGGACCCTTTGACTGTTCAGGAGAACTCCCATTTTTCTGTGAGTCCCCCAGACATTCTAGTAGAGTTGGCAGAGGGGACCCCATAATCATTTTCCAATGGGACCCTAGCTCTAGTGATCTCCACACTATAGCTCTCCAGCTGTTGAGGAACTACAACTCCCATCATGTCCTGACATCTAAAATGGAATATCAAAAATAAAAAATTCTCTGGATTGGTGATAAGTTGAGTTAATATTCGTGATATAACGTGGAACGGCCGGGGCTCTCATTCCGCCATCTTTCTTTTCCTCTCTGTGGAATAATTTCATTATATATTTTACCAGGAATCATTTCCCAGTCGTCCTCCGGGCCCCCCGTCTCCTCCGCACTGGGGCTTTAGGCTTTTTCATTAGTGTGTAAAATATTTCTCCTCCCTGCACTTTAATGTGCGCCGGGCTCATTGATGTTTAATGAGAAATACACTTAAGTCCATTTTCTTTGGGCTCTGAAGTCTATTGATTCTGTTCACTCCCTTTAATGGGGTCTGGAGAGAGGAACAGTGTTTATAATGAAATACTAATTAGATTACGAATCCAGCCGTCCCCTCCAATTCTTCCCTTCATTTCTTCAAGGAGCAGAAGAACCGAAGCAACAAAAAATCACCACACAAAGAAAAACCAACAACAACGGCTGCGAAGGCGACAAATCAGATACAACGAAAGACGCGGAACTCAAAATGTGCGCCATTGTTACCAACATATTATATAATATAATGAGATTGTTATCAGACATGAGATCCACACATCTTATATACAGTAACAGCTATTCATCTATTACTACTGACAACCAGCCTGTATATCATGTGTGAGAGGTTGTCACAGCTCCGCCCCCTGTTACTGACATCACTGATATATAATATAATTACATTGTGATCAGACATGAGATCCACACATCTTATATACAGTAACAGCTATTCATCTATTACTACTGACAACCAGCCTGTATATCATGTGTGAGAGGTTGTCACAGCCCCGCCCCCTGTTACTGACATCACTGATATATAATATAATTACACTGTGATCAGACATGAGATCCACACATCTTATATACAGTAACAGCTATTCATCTATTACTACTGACAACCAGCCTGTATATCATGTGTGAGAGGTTGTCACAGCCCCACCCCCTGTTACTGACATCACTGATATATAATATAATTACATGTGATCAGACATGAGATCCACACATCTTATATACAGTAACAGCTATTCATCTATTACTACTGACAACCAGCCTGTATATCATGTGTGAGAGGTTGTCACAGCCCCGCCCCCTGTTACTGACATCACTGATATATAATATAATGACACTGTGATCAGACATGAGATCCACACATCTTATATACAGTCACAGCTACTCATCTATTACTACTGACAACCAGCCTGTATATCATGTGTGAGAGGTTGTCACAGCCCCGCCCCCTGTTACTGACATCACTGATATATAATATAATTTCATGTGATCAGACATGAGATCCTCACATCTTATATACAGTAACAGCTATTCATCTATTACTACTGACACCCAGCCTGTATATCATGTGTGAGAGGTTGTCACAGCCCCGCCCCCTGTTACTGACATCACTGATATATAATATAATTACATTATGATCAGACATGAGATCCACACATCTTATATACAGTAACAGCTATTCATCTATTACTACTGACAACCAGCCTGTATATCATGTGTGAGAGGTTGTCACAGCCCCGCCCCCTGTTACTGACATCACTGATATATAATATAATTACATGTGATCAGACATGAGATCCACACATCTTATATACAGTAACAGCTATTCATCTATTACTACTGACAACCAGCCTGTATATCGTGTGTGAGAGGTTGTCACAGCCCCGCCCCCTGTTACTGACATCACTGATATATAATATAATTACACTGTGATCAGACATGAGATCCACACATCTTATATACAGTCACAGCTATTCATCTATTACTACTGACAACCATCCTGTATATCATGTGTGAGAGGTTGTCACAGCCCCGCCCCCTGTTACTGACATCACTGATATATAATATAATTACACTGTGATCAGACATGAGATCCACACATCTTATATACAGTCACAGCTATTCATCTATTACTACTGACAACCAGCCTGTATATCATGTGATAGAGGTTGTCACAGCCCCACCCCTTATATCAATATCACAGTAATACTGTAGGGTAACTGTTACTTAATTTCCAGTCTTCTTGGTAGAAATTCATAAGAATATAGAAGGAAAAAAATGTTGTAAATGAATACACATCATTAAAAAGATAAAAAACACATTTTATTTTGTGCTCTTCCTTTGTACACTGGTAAATGATCATTTTGGTGATTGACATCCACTTGGTCATTACTGGCAGCCAATATTTGATCAGCACATTTGGATATTATTGGCAGGTGGTAACTTTATCCTCTTCTGTCTCCAGATTCTTGGTTTACTTTGGATGTTCCCCGTCTTCTGCTCTTCGGTGGGATTCTTCTTGTCTTGAAGCTTTTTGCTCCTCCTCGTTATTATTCCTTTACGTTATCAGTTGTGTAGAATATCATTATTGGGAATTCCTGTCCTGGAGCATAAAGCAGCAGTGAATAATGGGATTAATTATCTGTAAGCCCCTAATGTCACCTGCCCACACTCTTCTTTATTAACGTTGTCGTGATCGAGGGATTCTGTGTATTCACCCAACTAATGTACATGATAAACAATAAGTGTGAGGAGATGGGGAATTACAATGATCTGTTTAACTGCGGCCTGAATGTAAAGTTTATTCATCAATGTTCCTCTGCCAATACAGCACATGTCATATAATGAATGGCAGGAGCCACACAGCAAAGAGAACCTACTGCTATACATAATGGGAAGGAACGAATGGAAGAGAGGGGAAGAGAGACACAGAGGAAAAGAGCAATGGAAACTGGGAGAGGAAAGGGAAGAGAAACAGAGAAAGCTCCAGGTAGGAGAAAGAAGAAAAAAGGAAGAGAGAGAGAAAATGAGGAGAGAGAAGAGGAAGAGAGAGCAACAGAAACTCTGAGCGGAAAGGGAAGAGAGGGAGAACAACAGAGACACAGAAGAAAGAGAAGAGGAAGAGAGAGCAACAGAGACAAGGAGAAGTAAGAGAAGAGGAAGAGAGAGCAACAGAAACTCTGAGCGGAAAGGGAAGAGGAAGAGAGGGAGAGAACAACAGAGACACAGAAGAAAGAGAAGAGGAAGAGAGCGCAACAGAGACAAGGAGAAGAAAGAGAAGAGAAAGAGAGCAACAGAGACAAGGAGAAGTAAGAGAAGAGGAAGAGAGAGCAACAGAAACTCTGAGCGGAAAGGGAAGAGGAAGAGAGGGAGAGAACAACAGAGACACAGAAGAAAGAGAAGAGGAAGAGAGCGCAACAGAGACAAGGAGAAGAAAGAGAAGAGGAAGAGAGAGCAACAGAAACTCAGAGCGGAAAGGGAAGAGGAAGAGAGCAACAGAAACACAGAAAAGAAAAATAGGAAGAGAGAGCAACAGAAACTCAGAGCGGAAAGGGAAGAGGAAGAGGGAGAGAACAACAATAACTCAGCGAGAAAAGGGAAAAGGAACAGAGATAGCACAACAGAGACTCAGAGAGAAAAGGGAAGAAGAAGAGAGAGCAAGAGACTCAGAGTAGAAAGGGAAAAGGAACAGAGAGAGAGCAACAGAGACTTTGAAAGAAAAGAGAAGAGGAAGAGAGAGACAACAGAGACTCAGAGAGTAAAGGGAAGAGGAAGAGAGAAAGAGAGAGAGAAGGCAACAGAGATTCAAAGAAAAGAGGTAAAAGGCAGAGAGAGCATCAGAGACTCAAAGAAGAAAGGGAGGAGGTACAGCGAGAGGAGCTACAGAGTCAGAGAGGAGAGGGAAGTGGAACAAAGAGAAATACATTGAAGAGAGGACAGAGATTGACCAAAAGAGTGTCAGAGAGGAGCGAGAAGGGGAACAGAGAGAACAACAAAGAGATGAGGGTAGAAAAGAGGAAGAGCACAATAGAAGAGAGGGAAGAGAAAGAGGAACAGAGACTCAGAAAGGTAAGGAAAGAGGAACAGAGAGAAGAGGGCAGAAAAAAGGAAGAGAAAAGGAGAGGAGAGAGAAGAGGAAGAGAGAGCAACAGGAACTCAGAGCGGAAAGGGAAGGGGAAGAGAGAGAGAACAGAGACTCAGAGAAAAGAGAAGAGGAAGAGAAAGAGCAACAGAGACACAGAGAAGAAAGAGAAGAGGAGCAGGAGTAAGGGAGAGAAGGAAGGTTAGAAAGGAAGGGGAAGTGAACTATTATAGAATAAAAATGATTGCCAGGTAAGGGGAGTCAAACAAATACTTTATGGAGAGAAACAAGAAACCCAGTGACATAAGAGGCAAGTAATAGAAAAAGTGATGAGTAGAGAAGAGAATCAAAGAGAGACTGGAAGGGTCAGGATATTAAAGAAGGTAGAAGAGAGGACAAAAAGCGAGATTAGGAAAAAAGAGGTGATGAAGGGGAGAGAGGGAAAGACAGGAGTTGTGAGAGGAAGGGAGGTGAAGAGAGGTCGAGAGGAAAACTAGAGAGAGAATGGAGGTGAAGAGAAGGTAAGAGAAAAACTAGAGAGAGAAGGGAGATGAAGAGAAGGAAAGAGGAAAACTAGAGAATAAAGGAGGTGAAGAGAGGACAAGAGGAAAACTAGAGAAGAAAGGAGGTGAAGAGAGGGTTAGAGAAAAGCTAGAGAGAGAAGGGAGATGAAGAGAAGGAAAGAGGAAAACTAGAGAATAAAGGAGGTGAAGAGAGGACAAGAGGAAAACTAGAGAAGAAAGGAGGTGAAGAGAGGGTTAGAGAAAAGCTAGAGAGAGAAGGGAGATGAAGAGATGGAAAGAGGAAAACTAGAGAAGAAAGGAGGTGAAGAGAGGACGAGGAAAACTAGAGAAGAAAGGAGGTGAAGAGAGGGTTAGAGAAAAGCTAGAGAGAGAAGGGAGGTGAAGAGAGGGTAAGAGGAAAACTAGAGGGAGGAAAGGAGGTGAAGAGAGGGTGAGAGGAAAACTAGAGAGAGAATGGAAGTGAAGTGAGAGCAAGAGGAAAACTAGAGAGAGAAGGGAGGTGCAGTGAGAGCAAGAGGTAAACTAGAGAGAGAAGGCAGGTTTAGAGAGAGTAAGGCCTCATGCACACGACCGTGTTTTTGCGGCCGCAATTCCCCCGAAAATCCACGGGAGAATTGCGGCCCCATTCTTTTCTATGGGGCCGTGCACACGACCGTAGTTTTTGCGGTCCGTGCACGGCCCGGGAGCCCGGACCGCGGAAAGAACGGGCATGTCTTATTACGGCCCGGTTCTGCGGTCCGGGCTCATTGAAAACAATGGCCGCGGCCATGTGCATTTCCCACGATTTGCGGGCGGCCTGCGGCTGACAGTCCGCTGACAGTCCGCAGCCGGCCGACCCGAAAATCACGGCCGTGCACACGGCTACGGTCGCGTGCATGAGGCCTAAGAGGAAAATCAGAGAAAGGAAAGGAGGTGAAAAGAGGGCGAAAGGAAAACTAGAGAGTGAAGGGAGGTGAAGAGAGGTTATAAGGAAAACTAGAGAGAAGGGAGGTGAAGAGAGGGCGAGAGAAAAACTGGAGAGAGTAGGCAGATGAAGAGAGAGTAAGAGGAAAATCAGAGAGGGGAAAGAAGGTGAAGAAAGGGCGAGAGGAAAACTAGAGAGAGAAGGGAGGTGAAGAGAGGGCGAGAGGAAAACTAGAGAGAGAAGGGAGATGGAGAGAGGCTAAGAGAAAAACTAGAGAGAGAAGTGGGGGGTGAAGAGGGGGCAAGAGGAAAACTAGAGAGAAGGGAGATGAAGAGAGGGCGAAAGGAAAACTAGAGAGAGAAGGGAGATGGAGAGGGCGAGAGCAAAACTAGAGAGAGGAAGGAGGTAAAGAGAGGGCGAGAGGAAAACTGGAGAGAGTAAAGGAGGTGAAGAGAAGGTAAAAGGAAAACTAGAGAGAGAAGGATGTGAAGAGAGGGTGAGAAGAAAACTAGAGAGGGAAGGTAGGTGAAGAGAGAGTAAGAGGAAAACCAGAGAGGGGAAAGGAGGTGAAGAGAGGGCAAGAGGAAAACTGGAGAGAGTAGGCAGATGAAGAGAGGGTAAGAGGAAAATCAGAGAGAGGAAAGGAGGTGAAGAGAGGGCGAGAGGAAAACTAGAGAGTGAAGGGAGGTGAAGTGAGGTTAAAAGGAAAACTAGAGAGAAGGGAGGTGAAGAGAGGGCGAGAGATAAACTGGAGAGAAGGTAGATGAAGAGAGAGTAAGAGGAAAGTCAGAGAGGGGAAAGAAGGTGAAGACAGGGTGAGAGGAAAACTAGAGAGAGAAGGGAGGTGAAGAGAGGGTAAGAGGAAAACTAGAGAAAGAAGGGAGATGGAGAGAGGATAAGAGAAAAACTGGAGAGAGAAGGGGGGTGAAGAGGGGCGAGAGGAAAACTAGAGAGAAGGGAGATGAAGAGAGGGTGAAAGGAAAACTAGAGAGATTAAAGGAGGTGAAGAGAGGACGAGAGGAAAACTGGAGAAAGAAGGGAGGTGAGAGAACGTGAGGAAAACTAGAAAGAGGAAAGGAAGTAAAGAGAGGGCGAGAGGAAAACTGGAGAAAGGAAAGGAGGTGAAGAGAAAGGTTAGAGGAAAACTAGAGAGAGACGGGAGGTGAAGAGAGGGTAAGAGGAAAACTGGAGAGAGGAAAGGAGGTGAAGAGTGGGTAGGAGAAAAACTAGAGAGAGAAGGGAGGTGAAGAGAGGGCAGGAGGAAAACTAGAGAGAGAAGGGAGATGAAGAGAGGGCAGGAGGAAAACTAGAGAGTGATGGGAGGTGAAGAGAGGGCAGGAGGAAAACTAGAGAGAGAAGGGAGATGAAGAGAGGGCAGGAGGAAAACTAGAGAGTGATGGAAGGTGAAGAGAGGGTGAGAGGAAAACTAGAGAGAGAAGGGAGGTGAATAGAGGGCAGGAGGAAAACTAGAGAGAGAAGGGAGGTGTAGTGAGAGCAAGAGGAAAACTAGAGAGAGAAGGCAGGTTTAGAGAGAGTAAGAGGAAAATCAGAGAAAGGAAAGGATGTGAAGGGAGGGCGAAAGGAAAACTAGAGAGAGAAGGGAGGTGAATAGAGGGCAGGAGGAAAACTAGAGAGTGATGGGAGGTGAAGAGAGGGCAGGAGGAAAACTAGAGAGAGAAGGGAGGTGTAGTGAGAGCAAGAGGAAAACTAGAGAGAGAAGGCAGGTTTAGAGAGAGTAAGAGGAAAATCAGAGAAAGGAAAGGAGGTGAAGGGAGGGCGAAAGGAAAAACTAGAGAGAGAAGGGAGGTGAATAGAGGGCAGGAGGAAAACTAGAGAGTGATGGGAGGTGAAGAGAGGGCAGGAGGAAAACTAGAGAGAGAAGGGAGGTGAAGAGAGGGCAAGAGGAAAACTGGAGAGAGAAGGGAGATGAAGAGGCGAAGGGATGAAATAAGAAGTAAGGAGACAGAGTGTAATGACCGGGGGGTAGGGAAACGGACAAGTGAGCCCTAATCTACCCGCCACTCTGTCCCTGCCTACTTGCAACGACCCGCCCTAGGCGACGGGGTACAACTGGGCGGCGGTCCCTGCACTCAGTAAGTGCACGACAAACATGACAAACATACAAGAGAATACAAGCAAGGGAAAGGGCAGTTGCCCACGGCAACACCGTGAGCAACCAGAGTGGTGAACGAGCCGAGTCAAGCCAGGAGTGTGCGAGGTACCAAACGAAGAGCAGAAGAGTAGTCAGTAAGCCAGGGTCTGTATGGAGCAGGAACAAAATAGAAGGAGCTGTAGCCGGGCCAGGAAACCACACGAAAAAGAATCACAAGCACTGGAGGAACAGGAAAGGCAGGCTTAAATAGACCGAGGGCGGGAGCTAGCTGAGTCTGGCCAGGCTGTGATAGGCTCTCCCACTCCTAAGCCTGCCAGCCTGAGTGGTGGAAGCTGGAGTCAGTCTAAGGGATGTAGATTCAGGTGCTGACTGATTAATTAAGGGAGTTAACCCCGAAGCTGTGCCTGGCAGATCCTTTACAGTACCCCCCATTTTATGAGGGGCCACCGGACCCTTTCTAAGTGGACCTGGCTTACTGGGGAAACGCAGGTGGAACCTCCTGACCAATACCCCAGCGTGAACATCCCGGGCGGGTACCCAAGTCCTCTCCTCGGGCCCGTAACCTCTCCAATGGACCAGGTACTGGAGGGAGCCTTGGACCATCTTGCTGTCCACAATCCTGACCACCTCGAATTCCACCCCCTCAGGGGTGAGGACGGGAACAGGAGGTCTCCTCGAGGGAGCCAAGGACGGGGAGCAGCGTTTAAGGAGGGAGGCATGAAACACGTCGTGTATACGAAAAGACGGGGGTAACTCCAGCCGGAAGGAGACAGGATTGAGGACCTCAATGACCTTATACGGCCCAATAAACCGGGGAGCAAACTTCTTGGACGGAACCTTGAGACGCAAGTTCCTAGACGACAACCACACCAGATCCCCGACCATAAACAGGGGTTTAGCAGAACGTTTTCTATCAGCCTGAGTTTTTTGTACGCTCTGGGACGCCTCTAGGTTCTTCTGAACCTGGGCCCAGACTGTGCACAGTTCCCGATGAACGACCTCTACCTCGGGATTGTTGGAACTACCAGGTGAAACGGAGGAGAACCGTGGATTAAACCCAAAATTACAGAAAAAGGGAGAGACCCCTGAAGAGTTACTGACCCGGTTATTGAGGGAAAATTCGGCGAGGGGAATGAATGAGACCCAATCATATTGACAGTCAGAGACAAAACACCTTAAGTATTGTTCTAGAGATTGATTAGTCCTCTCCGTTTGGCCATTGGTTTCAGGATGGAAGGCAGAGGAGAAGGACAGATCAATCCCCAACTTCATACAGAAGGCTCTCCAAAACAATGAAACAAATTGTACCCCTCTGTCCGAAACAATATTGACAGGGACCCCATGGAGACGCAGGATGTGTTTGACAAACAAGGTAGCCAACGTCTTGGCGTTGGGTAGTTTCTTGAGGGGCACAAAGTGGCACATCTTACTGAAGCGGTCTACCACCACCCACACCACCGACTTGCCTTGGGATGGAGGCAAATCAGTGATAAAATCCATGGAGATATGTGTCCAAGGTCTCTGGGGAATGGGCAACGAACGCAGTAAGCCCGCTGGTCGGGACCTGGGAGTCTTGGACCTAGCACAAACCTCACAAGCGGCGACGTAGGCCTTAACGTCTTTAGGCAACCCAGGCCACCAATAATTTCTGGTAATGAGGTGTTTGGTACCCAGGATGCCTGGATGACCAGATAGTGCGGAGTCATGATTTTCCCTAAGTACCCTTAGCCGGAATTGCAGGGGAACAAACAGCTTGTTCTCAGGAAGGTTCCCGGGAGCTGAACCTTGATCAGCAGCAATTTCAGAGACTAAATCAGAATCGATCGAGGAAATGATTATACCTGGAGGCAAAATACAAGCAGGATCTTCCTCCGAAGGAGGGCTGGCCATGAAGCTACGCAACAGTGCATCGGCCTTAATATTTTTAGACCCAGCCCTATAGGTAACCAAAAAATTGAATCTGGTAAAAAATAACGCCCATCGAGCTTGTCTCGGGTTTAGCCTCCGGGCAGATTCTAGGAAAACCAGATTCTTGTGGTCGGTAAGGACCGTTACCTGGTGTCTAGCCCCCTCCAGGAAGTGGCGCCACTCTTCAAATGCCCATTTAATGGCTAAGAGTTCACGCTTGCCAATAGTTACTCTCAGTTGGCGAAAACTTCCTGGAGAAGTAGGCACAGGGGCGGAGATGGGTGAGGGACCTGGTACCCTGGGACAGGACAGCCCCCACTCCCACCTCAGATGCGTCAACTTCCACGATAAATGGCTCCATTTGGTTGGGCTGAACCAGCACCGGGGCCGAGATAAAGCACTTCCTAAGGACCTCAAAAGCCTGGACAGCCTCAGGAGGCCAGTGGAGGAGATCAGCACCTTTGCGAGTGAGGTCCGTAAGAGGCTTAGCGATGACCGAGAAGTTAGCAATAAATCTCCTGTAATAATTAGCGAACCCCAAAAAACACTGTAACGCCTTCAGGGAGGCAGGTTGGACCCATTCCGCCACAGCCTGAACCTTGGCGGGGTCCATGCGGAATTCATGAGGAGTCAGGATTTGACCCAAAAATGGTATCTCCTGTACCCCAAACACACATTTTTCGGTTTTGGCAAACAGTTTGTTTTCCCGAAGGACCTGGAGCACCTTCCTGACATGCTCAATGTGGGAGGACCAGTCCTTGGAAAACACCAGTATGTCATCAAGGTACACTACAAGAAATATCCCCAGGTAATTTCTCAAAATCTCATTTATGAAATTCTGGAAGACCGCAGGGGCATTACACAACCCAAAGGGCATGACGAGGTATTCGAAATGGCCTTCGGGCGTGTTAAACGCAGTCTTCCACTCATCCCCCTCTTTGATGCGAATAAGGTTATACGCCCCCCGTAGATCCAATTTAGAGAACCATTGGGCCCCCTGAACCTGATTAAAGAGATCAGGAATCAAAGGAAGGGGATACTGGTTCCTTACCGTGACCTTATTCAGGCTACGGTAGTCAATGCATGGCCTAAGACCACCATCCTTCTTCCCCACTAAGAAGAAGCCAGCACCTACCGGAGAAGAAGAGGGGCGAATGTAACCCTTGGCCAGGGATTCCTGGATATACTCTCTCATGGCTTCACGTTCGGGACAAGAAAGATTAAATATCCTACCCTTAGGGAGCTTAGCTCCTGGTACCAATTCGATAGCGCAATCGTATTCTCTATGAGGAGGTAACACTTCGGAGGCCTCCCTAGAGAAAACATCAGCGAAGTCCTGAACAAACTCGGGTAGCGTATTCGCCTCCTCAGGGGGAGAAATAGAATTAACAGAAAAACATGACGTACAACATTCATTACCATTTGGTTAGCTCCCCAGTATTCCAGTCAAACGTGGGATTATGCAACTGCAACCAGGGAAGGCCTAGAACCAAATCGTACGATAATCCCTGCATCAACAGTACAGAGCATTGCTCCAAATGCATGGAGCCAACAAGGAGTTCAAAAACAGGGGTATGCTGTGTAAAATAACCATTAGCAAGAGGAGTGGAGTCGATACCCACTACCAGGACAGGTTTAGGCAAATCAATCAGAGGCATAGCAAGAGACATAGCAAATTCCACAGACATAATATTAGTAGAGGACCCTGAATCCACGAAGGCACTGCCGGTAGCAGACCTACCACCAAAAGAGACCTGAAAGGGAAGCAAGATCTTAGTACGTTTCCTATTTACTGGAAATACCTGTGCGCCCAAGTGACCTCCCCGATGATCACTTAGGCGCGGAAGTTCTCTGGCTGCATTCTTACGCTTAGGACAGTTGTTCACTTGATGCTTGTCATCCCCACAGTAGAAGCAGAGACCATTCTTCCTGCGCAATTCTCTACGTTGTTGGGGGGACACGGAGGCCCCGAGTTGCATAGGTATCTCTGAGTCTTTCGGGGAGGAACGAAGCAACGGAACTTCGGGAGGCATCATGGGGGAGTCGGAGGAGAAAACACATAAACGTTCATGTTGTCGTTCCCTGAGACGTCGGTCAAGTCGTACCGCTAAGCCATAACCTGGTCAAGGGAGTCAGAAGAGGGATAGCTAACTAGCAGGTCTTTCAGGGCATTCGACAGACCCAACCTAAACTGGCACCTTAAGGCAGGGTCATTCCACCGAGAAGCTACGCACCACTTCCTAAAGTCAGAGCAATACTCCTCAACAGGTCTCTTACCCTGACGTAAGGTCACCAGCTGACTCTCGGCAAAGGCAGTCCTGTCAGTCTCGTCATAAATAAGTCCGAGAGCAGAAAATAAACAATCAACGGAGGAAAGTTCAGGGGCGTCAGGAGCCAAGGAGAAGGCCCACTCTTGGGGCCCTTCCTGGAGACGGGACATAATTATACCCACCCGCTGGCTCTCAGAAGCTGAGGAATGAGGCTTTAAACGAAAGTAAAGCCTACAACTCTCCCGAAAGGAGAGAAAAGCCCTCCGGTCCCCTGAGAACCGGTCAGGCAACTTGAGGTGGGGTTCAAGGGGTGCGGTGGGGGGAACTACCAAGGTGGCATCAGGCTGGTTGACCCTCTGAGCCAGGGCCTGGACCTGTAGGGAGAGACCCTGCATTTGCTGAGCCAGGGTCTCACGGGGGTCCATAGTGGTGTCAGGGACCAGGGTAGACTAGGTATGGGCTTGTGATTATGTAATGACCGGGGGGTAGGGAAACGGACAAGTGAGCCCTAATCTACCCGCCACTCTGTCCCTGCCTACTTGCAACGACCCACCCTAGTCGACGGGGTACAACTGGGCGGCGGTCCCTGCACTCAGTAAGTGCACGACAAACACGACAAACATACAAGAGAATACAAGCAAGGGAATGGGCAGTTGCCCACGGCAACACCGTGAGCAACCAGAGTGGTGAACGAGCCGAGTCAAGCCAGGAGTGTGCGAGGTACCAAACGAAGAGCAGAAGAGTAGTCAGTAAGCCAGGGTCTGTATGGAGCAGGAACAAAATAGAAGGAGCTGTAGCCGGGCCAGGAAACCACACGAAAAAGAATCACAAGCACTGGAGGAACAGGAAAGGCAGGCTTAAATAGACCGAGGGCGGGAGCTAGCTGAGTCTGGCCAGGCTGTGATAGGCTCTCCCACTCCTAAGCCTGCCAGCCTGAGTGGTGGAAGCTGGAGTCAGTCTCAGGGATGTAGATTCAGGTGCTGACTGATTAATTAAGGGAGTTAACCCCGAAGCTGTGCCTGGCAGATCCTTTACACAGAGGAAAGAAATGATTAAGGAGATGGAGAGGATATAGAAGGGGATAGAAAAGGAGCAGAAAGAGGTAAGAGAAAGGAAGAGTGAGAAGACTTCAGAGAGGAAGCAACGCAGAAAGTGTGAGAGAAAATGAGAGAAGAGAGGGGAAATGAGTAAAGAAAGGAAGAAAGGAAGGAAGGAAGGAAGGAAGGAAGGAAGGAAGGAAGGAAGGAAGGAAGGAAGGAAGGAAGGAAGGAAGGAAGGAAGGAAAGAAAGAAGGAAGGAGGAAAGGATTGTAAAGGAGAGGAATGATAGAGGGGAAAAAAAGTAGGGACAAGAAAAAGAAAATAGAAGGGTAAGGACAGGTGAAGTGAATAACATTGATTATCTTGTTACAAAGGTTTCTGATAGGGGGGAATATTCGGCAGCAATTGAACAGTTAGTTCTTGAAGTTAATGTGTCGGTAGCATGAAAAATGGAGAAGTGTAAAGATCTGAGCAACTTTTACAAGGGCAATTGTGTTGTCTAGACAACTGGGTCAGGGCCACTCCACAACGGCCGGTCTTGGGTATTCCCAGTAAATAGCGGTCAGTAACTACCAAAAGTGGTTCAAGTGAGGACACCAGGTGAACCAGCGACAGGATGTTGGTCGCCCAAGGCTCACTGATGCGCATAAGGAGGGAAGGCTAGCCCGTCCGGTCCAATCCCACAGAAGATCTACTGTACCACAAATTACTGATAAATTTACTGCTGGGAATGATAGAAAGGTATCAGAACACGCAGAGCATCGCAGCTTGCTGTATATGGGGCTGTGAAGCCAAAGACAGGTGAGAGCGCCCATGCTGACCCCTGTCCACCATGAACAGCGCCTACGTGAGCATCGGAAATGGACGAGGGAGCAATGGAAGAAGGTAGACTGGTTTGATCAATCACCTTTTCTTTTACATCATGTGGACGGTGTGTGCGACACTTACCTGGAGAAGAGATGACACCTGGATACACTATGGAAAGAAGACAACCCAACAGAGGCATAATGTATGTACACAGTCCACCCGTATAATAATGAGTGCAGCTCTGGAGTACAATACAGGATGTAACTCAGGATCAGTACAGGATAAGTAATGTAATGTATGTACACAGTGACTCCACCAGTAGAATAGTGAGTGCAGCTCTGGAGTATAATACAGGATATAACTCAGGATCAGTACAGGATAAGTAATGTATGTACACAGTGACCCCACCAGCAGAATAGTGAGTGCAGCTCTGGAGTATAATACAGGATGCAACTCAGGATCAGTACAGGATAAGTAATGTAATGTATGTACACAGTGACCCCACCAGTAGAATAGTGAGTGCAGCTCTGGAGTATAATACAGGATGTAACTCAGGATCAGTACAGGATAAGTAATGTAATGTATGTACACAGTGACTCCACCAGAAGAATAGTGAGTGCAGCTCTGGAGTATAATACAGGATGTAACACAGGATAAGTAATGTAATGTATGTACATAGTGACTCCACCAGCAGAATAGTGAGTGCAGCTCTGGAGTATAATACAGGATGTAACTCAGGATCAGTACAGGATAAGTAATGTAATGTATCTACACAGTGACTCCACCAGCAGAATAGTGAGTGCAGCTCTGGAGTATAATACAGGATGTAACTCAGGATCAGTACTGGATAAGTAATGTAATGTATGTACACAGTGACCCCACCAGTAGAATAGTGAGTGCAGCTCTGGAGTATAATACAGGATATAACTCAGAATCAGTACGGGATATGTAATGTAATGTATGCACACAGTAACTCCACCAGCAGAATTGTGAGTGCAGCTCTGGAGTATAATACGGGATGTAACTCAGGATCAGTACAGGATAAGTAATGTAATGTATGTACACAGTGATTCCACCAGCAGAATAGTGAGTGCAGCTCTGGAGTATAATACAGGATATAACTCAGGATCAGTACAGGATAAGTAATGTAATGTATGTACACAGTGATTCCACCAGCAGAATAGTGAGTGCAGCTCTGTAGTATAACAAAAGGATGTAATTCAGGGTCAGTTCAGGATAAGTAATGTCATGTATGTACACAGTGACTCCACCAGCAGAACAGTGAGTGCAGCTCTGGAGTATAATACAGGATGTAACTCAGGATCAGTACAGGATAAGTAATGTAATGTATGTACACCATGACTCCCCCAGCAGAATACTAAGTGCAGCTCTGGAGTATAATACAGGATGTAACTCAGGATCAGTACAGGATAGGTAATGTAATGTGTGTACACAGTGACTCCACCAGCAGAATAGTGAGTGCAGCTCTGGAGTATAATACAGGATATAACTCAGGATCAGTACAGGATAAGTAATGTAATGTATGTACACAGTGATTCCACCAGCAGAATAGTGAGTGCAGCTCTGTAGTATAACAAAAGGATGTAATTCAGGGTCAGTGCAGGATAAGTAATGTAATGTATGTACACAGTGACTCCACCAGCAGAATAGTGAGTGCAGCTCTGGAGTATAATACAGGATGTAACTCAGGATCAGTACAGGATAAGTAATGTAATGTATGTACACCATGACTCCCCCAGCAGAATACTAAGTGCAGCTCTGGAGTATAATACAGGATGTAACTCAGGATCAGTACAGGATAGGTAATGTAATGTGTGTACACAGTGACTCCACCAGCAGAATAGTGAGTGCAGCTCTGGAGTATAATACAGGATGTAACTCAGGATCAGTACAGGATAAGTAATGTAATGTATGTACACAGTGACTCCACCAGCAGAACAGTGAGTGCAGCTCTGGAGTATAATACAGGATGTAACTCAGGATCAGTACAGGATAAGTAATGTCATGTATGTACACCATGACTCCCCCAGCAGAATACTAAGTGCAGCTCTGGAGTATAATACAGGATATAACTCAGTATCAGTACAGGATAAGTAATGTAATGTATGTACACAGTGACTCCACCAGCAGAATAGTGAGTGCAGCTCTGGAGTATAATACAGGATATAACTCAGGATCAGTACAGGATAAGTAATGTAATGTATGTACACAGTGATTCCACCAGCAGAATAGTGAGTGCAGCTCTGTAGTATAACAAAAGGATGTAATTCAGGGTCAGTGCAGGATAAGTAATGTCATGTATGTACACAGTGACTCCACCAGCAGAATAGTGAGTGCAGCTCTGGAGTATAATACAGGATGTAACTCAGGATCAGTACAGGATAAGTAATGTAATGTATGTACACCATGACTCCCCCAGCAGAATACTAAGTGCAGCTCTGGAGTATAATACAGGATGTAACTCAGGATCAGTACAGGATAGGTAATGTAATGTGTGTACACAGTGACTCCACCAGCAGTATAGTGAGTGCAGCTCTGGAGTATAATACAGGATGTAACTCAGGATCAGTACAGGATAAGTAATGTAATGTATGTACACAGTGACTCCACCAGCAGAATAGTGAGTGCAGCTCTGGAGTATAATACAGGATGTACCTCAGGATCAGTACAGGATAAGTAATGTAGTGTATGTACACAGTGACTCCACCAGCAGAATAGTGAGTGCAGCTCTGGAGTATAATACAGGATATAACTCAGGATCAGTACAGGATAAGTAATGTCATGTATGTACACAGTGACTCCACCAGCAGAATAGTGAGTGCAGCTCTGGAGTATAATACAGGATGTAACTCAGGATCAGTACAGGATAAGTAATGTCATGTATGTACACCATGACTCCCCCAGCAGAATACTAAGTGCAGCTCTGGAGTATTAATACAGGATATAACTCAGGATCAGTACAGGATAAGTAATGTAATGTATGTACACAGTGACTCCACCAGCAGAATAGTGAGTGCAGCTCTGGAGTATAATACAGGATATAACTCAGGATCAGTACAGGATAAGTAATGTAATGTATGTACACAGTGATTCCACCAGCAGAATAGTGAGTGCAGCTCTGTAGTATAACAAAAGGATGTAATTCATGGTCAGTGCAGGATAAGTAATGTCATGTATGTACACATTGACTCCACCAGCAGAATAGTGAGTGCAGCTCTGGAGTATAATATAGGATGTAACTCAGGATCAGTACAGGATAAGTAAGGTAATGTATGTACACAGTGACTCCACCAGCAGAATAGTGAGTGCAGCTCTGGAGTATAATACAGGATATAACTCAGGATGAGTACAGGATAAGTAATGTAATGTATGCACACAGTGACTCCACCAGCAGAATAGTGAGTGCAGCTCTGGAGTATAATACAGGATATAACTCAGGATCAGTACAGGATAAGTAATGTAATATATGTACACAGTGACTCCACCAGCAGAATAGTGAGTGCAGCTCTGGAGTATAATACAGGATAAGTAATGTAATGTATGTACACAGTGACTCCACCAGCAGAATAGTGAGTGCAGCTCTGGAGTATAATACAGGATGTAACTCAGGATCAGTACAGGATAAGTAATGTAATATATGTACACAGTGACTCCACCAGCAGAATAGTGAGTGCAGCTCTGGAGTATAACACAGGATATAACTCAGGATCAGTACAGGATAAGTAATGTAATGTATGTACACAGTGACTCCACCAGCAGAATAGTGAGTGCAGCTCTGGAGTATAATACAGGATGTAACTCAGGATCAGTACAGGATAAGTAATGTAATATATGTACACAGTGACTCCACCAGCAGAATAGTGAGTGCAGCTCTGGAGTATAATACAGGATGTAACTCAGGATCAGTACAGGATAAGTAATGTAATGTATGTACACAGTGACTGCACCAGCAGAATAGTGAGTGCAGCTCTGGAGTATAATACAGGATGTAACTCAGGATCAGTACAGGATAAGTAATGTAATGTATGTACACAGTGACTCCACCAGCAGAATAGTGAGTGCAGCTCTGGAGTATAATACAGGATATAACTCAGGATCAGTACAGGATAAGTAATGTAATGTATGTACACAGTGACTCCACCAGCAGAATAGTGAGTGTAGCTCTGGAGTATAATACAGGATGTAACTCAGGATCAGTACAGGATAAGGAATGTAATGTATGTACACAGAGACTCCACCAGCAGAATAGTGAGTGCAGCTCTGGAGTATAATGCAGGATATAACTCAGGATCAGGACAGGATAAGTAATGTAATGTATGTACACAGTGACTGTGACAATGATGATAAGTTGTACTTTATGTTTTTATTTTGTGTTTTGTGTCAACATTATTGGTTCTCTGCTGTATAAATTCCTATCAATACCCAACACAAGATATTATTTTTCGCCTACTTCTAGATTCAACAATTGAAGAGGTACTTGAGTCTCAGTTTGTGGTGAGTCATTATATAAGTACTCTCTTACCGGCCCACATCCTGCTCATATATCGGCTGCTTCAAGTACTTCTCATAATAGAACGATGTTACTAACGGCTCCTCATACTTATCGCATAAAACTTGTAAAGTCATTTAATTTCTTAAATATATTTGATATCTCATTTTATATTTTATCAGGAAAACAAGTTAAGAGTTCTATCAGCAACTTGTTTTTTATTTATCTGCTTTTGGGAAAGCTGGATAATAGCTAATAGTTCTCTCAAGGAGAGTCACCCAGCTTTCCCAGACCCCTTAATGGTAAAGTAGCCCAATAAGCTGATTTCCTCTTCAGAAGTCTGGGAAAGCTGGGTGACAACCTTTATCATGGTGGCCATATTGGTGGTTAATCCATTTTCAGTCAGTCTGTATGGCGCAACTTTCTAAAAACTTTTTGTTAAAAATTATTTTGACTTTTTGAGATACAGCTGCTTTGTATTCTGTTTCCAGAGCAGCTGTATTTTGCACTGAGACCTAAACCTGTCAGGTCAGTGGAACTGACGGGTTCGGTGACAGCTGATGGATTGAGCTGTTACCGATCACATCTAAGTTCATACCTTAGATGTGATCAATAACTGGTGGATCCTGCGTGTCAGAGACACGCAGGACCCACTGTCACTTAACCCGTCAGTCCCGCTGATCTGACGGATTCAGCTCTCAGCGCATGATACATCTGCTCTGTATACAGGATACAAAGCAGCTGTATCTCAAAAAGTAAACACCATTATTAACAAAAAAGTATTTAGAAAGTTGCACACTGATACACACTTTTATTTAAAAAAGCAAAAACAAAACAATTTTGGAGGTGTACGTAGCCTTTAACTTTAGCAATCAGTGCCAGGCAGCTGCTGCCAAGGCAAATTAAATCATGCATTAAAAGAGGCCAAGATGCTCATGACAAGAACATAGTCTTACCTATATGTGAATCACCAGTCAGACCACATATGGAATATTCTGTACAGTTTTGGGCACCTGTGTATAAGATGGACATGGCTGAACTAGAAAGGGTGCAAAGAAGGGAGACCAATGTAATTAAGGGAATGGGTCAAACTTTTGGCTATTCAGTTTTGAAAAAAGACGTCTTAGGGCCGATCTCATTACAATGTAGAAATATATGATTGGACAGTACAAAGAGCGCTCTAATGATCTCTTTACGCTCAGGTCTGTAACAAGGACAAGGGGGCGACCTCTACGTCTAGAGGAAAAATAGTTTCACCATTGTCATATATGAGGATTCTTTACTGTAAGGGTATGTTCACACGGCAAACACAAAACGGCTGTAAAAGACGGAACTTTACAAGGGAAAATAGACTCTGTTTTTCAGCCGTTTTTTATATCACAAACGTTTTCTGAGACGTTTTTTACGGCCATTTTTGGAGCTATTTTTCTATAGAGACAATGAAAAACGGCTCGAAAAAACGGCTCAAGAAGTGACATGCACTTCTTTTTTATGGGGCAGTTTTTTTATTGCGCCGTTTTTACAAACGGCCGTGTAAAAAACGCCCCATGGGAACGAAATGCAGTTTTTCCCACTGAAATCAGTGGGCAGATGTTTTGAGGCGTTCAGCTGTTTTTTGGTGCTTTTAAGGCCCGAAAAATGCCTGAAATTAAGCCGTGTGAACATACCCTTAGAGCAATCACACTATGGAACTTTCTGCCACAGGATGTTGTGATGGTTCATTCTTTGAACAAATTCTTGGTTGGACTTGATGGCCCTGTGTTTTTTTTTCAACCTTATGAACTATGTAACATGACAGTCCCTTATGATCTCTTGGCAACAGGGTAATGAAAATGTACACCATAACAAAATAATAGTTCTATGTAATGCCAAAATAATACTGCAATACAGCGCCAAGATAATACCACAATACAGAGCCTTATAACAGTGACACACCAAGCCAAAATAATATCACCATACAGAGGCAAAATAATATCACCATACAGAGCCTTATAATACTACAATACAGAGCGAAAATAATACCACCATACAGAGCCTTATAACAGTGACACACAAGCCAAAATAATATCACCATACAGAGCCAAAATAATACCACATTACAGAGCCAAAATAATACCACAATACAGAGCTTTATAACAGTCACACACCAAGCCAAAATAATACCACCACATACAGCCAAAATAATACCACCACATACAGCCAAAATAATACCACAATGCAGAGCCAAAATAATAGCACATTACAGAGCCAAAATAATACCACAATACAGAGCTTTATAACAGTGACACACCAAGCCCAAATAATACCACCACATACAGCCAAAATAATACCGCCATACAGAGCCAAAATAATACCACAATACAGAGCCAAAATAATATCACCATACAGAGCCTTATAACAGTGACACACCCATCCAAAATAATACCACCATACAGAGCCAAAATAATAACACAATACAGAGCCTTATAAGGCTGGGTTCACACGAGCACATTAACGTCCGTAATGGACGGACGTATTTCGGCCGGAAGTCCCGGACCGAACTCAGTGCAGGGAGCCGGGATCCTAGCATCATAGTTATGTACGATGCTAGGAGTCCCTGCCTCTCCGTGGAACTACTGTCCCATACTGAAAACATGATTACAGTACCGGACAGTTGTCCTGCAGAGAGGCAGGGACTCCTAGCATCGTACATAACTATGATGCTAGGAGCCCGGCTCCCTGCACTGAGTTCGGTCTGGGACTTGGGGCCGAAATACGTCCGTCCATTACGGACGTTAATGTGCTCGTGTGAACCCAGCCTAACAGTGACACCCCAAGCCAAAATAATACCGCCACCCACTGCCTAAATAATACCACAATACAGAGCCAAAATAATACCACAATATAGAGCCTAATAACAGTGACACACCCATCCAAAATAATACCACCATACAGAGCCAAAATAATAACACAATACAGAGCCTAATAACAGTGACACACCAAGCCAAAATAATACCACCATACAGAGCCAAAATAAATGTCCCATATCATGCCAAAATAAAACCACCATATAGTCTCAAATGTTATTCCCTTTACATGACAAATTAATACCATCACACAGTGGCTAAATAGTAGTCCATTATAAGCTAAAATATCACCTCCATACAGTGCCCAAATAATATCACCATACAATGCCTTATAATAATGCTGTACAGTGAATACATAACAGTGCTATATAGTACAGACATAAAACTGCCATACATCTCCAGACAACAAAACCATAAAGTGCCTATATAACAGTGCGGTACAGTGCCCATATAATACATGTAATAACTCCTACACATGCCGACAGCCAAGACATTCTCCTCCACTTCTTTTTACACCTCATATTCTCACTTTGACCCTCTTATATACATTTCCTGCATCTCCTTACCCACGACACTACTAAACCCCTAAGGCCTCCTTTACAGGGCCGTAGCTGTGTGTACGACCCGTGATAATGGCAAGAACGGGCTGCAGAGTGTCATCCGCGGACCACCCGCAAATCACGGACCGTGCACACATTGGTTTCAGATTTGAGGGTGAATTGCGTCTGCAAAAACTCGTTCGTGTGCATGGGGCCTTAGCCTCATCTTATACCGGGTCATCGGCTGCTAACCACCAGCTCCTAGTCACCTGATCATGGTCTTTATGGTTGGCGAAACTCCCGGTGATCAGCCAATATGGTGGCAGCCACAATGCAGCATTACACGGCATGCAACCCTGTGGCTGCGTCAACCCCTTTACTCTAGATACCACCCAACACCACCTCCCCTTTCTGTCCCTTACCCTTTAGATTGTAAGCCCACATGGGCAGGACTCTCCCCTACAGTATTTTGTAACCTCCATTTGTATCCGCATTCACCATATTACTTGTGATCACAATTGTGCACATTATGGGCATGACATTTGGATACTGGACGTGTTGCCCAATCAGATTTTAGCTTTTATTTCCGTACGGGAGATGTGAAAATGAATGCAGTGATCTGATTGGCTGCTTTGGGCAACGCGTCCAGTTCTCCTGTTCACTGGTTTCCATACATGAGGCCGTGGGTCAGATTTATCAATGTATCTGGGGCTTAAATAAAAATATGGCGCTTTGGCAGAACACCGTATTAATGACGCCACCTTTTCTGACATATACTAACGTGTCAAGAAAAGTGGGTGTGGCTTCAATGCTGCGCCAAATGCGACTACTCTGCCATTGTCTTTAGCCTGATTTGTCAATAGCGCCCTGTTGATGAGCGGCGCTCACTCTGCACGGCAAAGATACTTGCACTGGGCACAATGTTAGTAAATCTTACACCAACAGATGACATAAAACCGGCCACAAATTTTCAGTGAACAGCGGCCGCCATATCACATGATTGTATAAACAGAATAGATTTATGTGCTGTATTTAATGTGCGAGCAGTTATTATTTACGCCATATTGGATTGGGATATCTGGATTTCTAGTCAATAACACGGCCACAGGCGGGAGAAACTCTCTGCCCACCGTTAATTGCAGAACGTCTGGAGTCAGAGCCCCAGTCCTGCAGCTGAAATCTGAATATTGAGTTAGGAAAATGCTTATAAGAAAATGTGGCAAATAAAACACAATCAAAGGACAGGAAACCAGCGGGGAGGGGATATAATAATCCTGGAGGCACGCCGCTATTATCTATAATATTATTATTATCCTTATTATTATTATTATTAATTATCATTTGTATCATTATTAGAGATGAGAAAATCAATTCTTCATGAATCAAAACCTGAAACTTTGGGGAATGGTCCCACACAAATCGCTCAAAATTGTAGCCGCCATTTTACAATCAGAAGAAGACAAGTATACGGAGAAGGATTGCATGACCTTGGGCGGAGGGCTTCCCCATAATGCTTTGCAGACAGCCCTCCCTCTAGTACAGCCGATCATTAGGGGTACTGGTGTGAGTCACTGATGACAGTGGATAACAGTCATATGAGTGATAGCCACTATAAAGAGCCCAACCTAGAAAAGCTACTGCTTTGTGGGGGGAGAGAGAGGATATCAAACAGAGAGTGAGAAAGGAGAGAGAGGCCGTCAGACGGAGAGTGAGAGATAGTAGAACACAGAATACAGATAGATAGTGGAATAGTGTCAGTGAGTGTGTTTCATAGAGAGAAGAGATTAGATAGTTAGATTTACAATAATTTAACAGAGAGATAGGAGTCAGTCAGTGTCAGTGTGTTAGTTAGACAGGCAGCCATTGCTGTGAGTGAGTGCTGCTGCAGCTACACAATTCTTAGTCACCGGATCTTCATCACATCATTCACAATTCTCCTTCAATAATATTAATTCTCGTGCTGATTTGTGCCGCTGCCTGTTGATACAGATGTCACTGAATGTTTTGCTTATATCCAATAGTTCCACTGGGGCACTTTTTATTGGCGACAAATTTATTTGAGCCGAATAACATGAAATTGGACCTGAAACAAATTTTGGGAAATTCGCTAATCTTTTATTATTATTATTATTATTACTGCATCAGATAATCCAGAAATTCTTATAATCTGACCCTCATTTTTAGTTCTAAACTGCAGTTAATGTGGCATTACATGAGACTAGAAGTAGAAGACTGAGCAAAGCCAATCCATTATAAGCCTCCTCTGATCAGCAGCCCCAGAACAAAGATCAGAATGGGACCCAAATAATGGTGCCAGGTTTTGTCACTCGGGATAGCAGAGCCCGGTGTTTGTTAATTGATCAAGAAGGAAAATAATTAGAGAAATAATTCCAGTTATTTCATTTCCATAGATAATGGCAAACCACATGTTCAGTTAAATGAAATGATCTGACAGAACTTGCTGAGGATTGCTCGGTCACATTACTTCATAGGAGACAATTATGAACTGGATAAATCAAATATATTATAATAAGTTTCATGTGCTGCTTATTACAGAATAATACAAGGCCACATCAGTGCCCAGTGCGATTATTATTATTTTATTATTATTATTATTATTATTTTATTATTATTATTATTATTATTATTATTTTATTATTATTATTATTATTATTATTTTATTATTATTATTATTTTATTATTATTATTATTATTTTATTATTATTATTATTATTATTTTATTATTATTATTATTTTATTATTATTATTATTATTATTTTATTATTATTATTATTATTTTATTATTATTATTTTATTATTTTTATTATTATTTTATTATTATTATTTTATTATTATTATTTTTACAATGGATACAAGAGGATAAATAAAGCAAGATGATGGAAGAATCCATTATACAAATCCAATGAAACCATTAATAATATTAATAATAATTATGTGTATATAAATATATATATATACACACACACACACACACACACACACACATATATATATACACCCTAATAAAAAAAAAAAGTTATCCACATACATGTATGTATGTATTATTTTACCTTAAAGGGGTTGTCCGGCCACAGGATAGGTCATCAGTATATGATCGGTGGGGGTCTGACAATCGGAACCCCCACCGATCAGCCGCTCCAGCTGCCTCCGGGTTTCCATGCTGAGCTGCAGTACTTTAAGTGAATAGGAGCAGAGCTGCAATTCTGCAGCACGTCCACTATGCGGTGTACGGAGCCATCTGCTTCCGGCTCCGAACTCTGCATAACATCCGGTGCCGGAGGAAGCCGGAACAGCTGATGGGTACGGGGTCCAGGTGTCGGACCCCCACTGATTATATACTGATGACCTATCCTGTGGATAGGTCATCATTTGTCCGTGCCCAGACAAACCCATCAATTTAGAAAACATAATATCCTTAGTAAAAGAAATAAAAAATATTCAATAACTGAAAACAAAATAAATGACTGTAAAAAATAAATAAATAAAATTCCAGTGACTGCAATAAACATCACTGACTTTAATATAAAACGAACAGTATTTTGTTGGGTTGAGGGTAGATTGTGTTGTATATTTATGTAATAATGGATTTGACGAGAAGTGATGCCAAGATACGTGTCCTACAATGGGATCTGATTACGGATTTATTCCATTATTTTTTATGCACAAATGTCAATCTCTGACGTCAAATTTAACAATTAAATAAAAACGAATAATAATTTGAAAGGAGCGGCTTTGTAATGAACAACATGTTGATTTGAAGTCTATTCAGGTCTAACATCTGTCCGTACAAGCGATGCTTCATCTGGGGAAATATCCCGGCGATGAGCGCCAAGCGCCCCCTCCCCTGATTTATAAATATTCTTTACCTTGTTAATAAAGCAGATTTAATTAGCATTTACATCTCCTCGTGCCCTAATGAGAGCCTGAAACTCCCAGATAAATTGGCTTGTCCAAAGTCACTTTGAGCTGACACTAAAGGGACAATTCATTAAACGATGGTGTCAAAGAGCCTTCTGGGGTAATATTGCCGGCAATCTCAAACTGGAAATAATTGGTCTTAATAACCTTGTAAGATTTCCATTGCAAACACTGTGTGTTCTGTATTCACTACCACATCTGCGCAAATCACCGGAGACGCCTGAGCGGCCTTCATCTTATTACCCTCCGCCCCGTCCTTCTGTTCTGTGTATATACGTTACGTTATACCGCGCCATCCTGTAATAAATGACTGATGGGAGCTTTAACCTGTGCTCCCCCCGTCAGGCACAATCACTCAATGTAACTGGTCTTGTTTTGTGTCCATTGCTGAGTAATAAACTATGGATTTTTTGATTGACCAGAAATGTCATAATATTTAAAGGGATGTTCCACTTTCCAGAAAAATACTATTATTCAGTTGGTTAATGAAATGGATCACTTAGTAAATGTAAATCTTCTTAGGTCAAGTTGTTAAAAAATTATTATAATGGAAATAGCTGGGTGACAGCCAGTAGATCCGCCATTACAGCTCCCATAGGGGTTGTCACCTAACTTTCTCAGTCTTCTATATGGCAAATTTGCCTCATGTGGTGATCTAACGCTCCTGTACTGCAATGGGGCAAGTCCAAGTATAAGAATGTTTATCATATTATTATATATTTAGAATCGATACAATATAGGTCTAGAAAACAATGAGGATCTATAATGATCTCTCCTCCCTCAACTCGTCCTCCCTTTACTGCTCAGTGACTTCAACACATGTCACAGAGCATGCTCCCTACAGTCTCCCAGAGAAGTCAATAGGGGAATGGAACAGCTCAGCTCCTCCTCCCTGCACAGGGACCTCTGCACATGTCACAGAGCATGCTCACTACAGTCTCCCATAGAAGTTAATAGGTGATGGAGACAGCTTAGCTCCTCCTCTCTCCCTTCACAGGGACCTCTGCACATGTCACAGAGCATGCTCACCACAGTCTCCCATAGAAGTTAATAGGTGATGGAGACAGCTTAGCTCCTCCTTGCTCCTCCCTGCACAGGGACCTCTGCACATGTCACAGAGCATGCTCACTACAGTCTCCCATAGAAGTTAATATGTGATGGGGACAGCTTAGCTCCTCCTCGCTCCTCCCTGCACAGGGACCTCTGCACATGTCACAGAGCATGCTCACCACAGTCTCCCATAGAAGTTAATATGTGATGGGGACAGCTTAGCTCCTCCTCTCTCCTCCCTGCACAGGGACCTCTGCACATGTCACAGAGCATGCTCACTACACTCTCCCATAGGAGTCAATACGTAATTTTTTGACTAGGGTTTCCCATGTCCATGTTTCTGCATAAAGCAAATCTGTGAACTGCTATTCACACCTCAGGGCAGCAGCTCCGACAAGGTGGCTGCCCCCCATAATCATGCAAATAAAAAAAAGATTATGCACCAGAAAAAATTATAATTAATACAAAAATATACATAAGGTGACACGTTCCCTTTAAAAAAACAAAACCCAACATGATTCATCCTAAACCAATAGTGTTACAATGAGGATTACATAGTTTGTTAATTCATCCCGACATGACCACGTCCTCCTGAGATTGTCCTTCATTCTCATTTTCCTCTAAATTTTGGACACGTATTGATATTAGAAAAAGTAGGGACATTTTTGTACACGGCCAATACACTACCTAGAAAACGGGGACAATAAATCTTTAGGGCATTTCTGGAGCAGGGGGTTAACCTATAAATAAGTATGGGGGCCCATATCATAAATTAGATTGAGGACCCAGACAGATGTCCATAAAGCAGAGGGGACCCCATAGCAAAAATCACAGGTATGACTTGCGGCTGTTGCTGTTACATGACATCGGTCCCTATAATGCTGAGATAGTAAGATCTGGCGCTTGTTACCCCCTCCTCACTCCCTTCCTATAACTTACAGTGTCAGAGTACCCCCATAACAAAATGCAGCCAGTATGTGTCAAATAAAAAGAAACCTTCAGCGTCTCACTACCTAAAAGTATGACTAATCCTATCTCCCCCTCTCATATTGTATACTTCTCCTCCCTCTCCTTTAGGGCAAAGCCCCACGTGGCGGAATTGTTCTGGAATTCCGCTGCGGACCCGTTTCTCCATTGCCTTCCACAGCTTTGTGGTTGGGTTCGTTTACACGTGGCGGACAATTCCGCTGCGGAGCATAGGCTGCGGTGTGGAATTTGGTGTCCGCAGCGTACACTGACTGTTGCGGACGTGTAGCGGACTTGTTGCGGACTCATGGCGGTATTTCTCCATTGACTTCAATGGAGAGTCAAAATTCCGCAATGAAGTCCGCAGCTGTCATGCACATGTTATCTGTGCTGCGGAGCGTATTGGTTTTACTAACATGACATTTCTTCATTCTGGCTGGACCTATGTATTTCTAGGTCTAAAAAAAGTCCTGTAAAAACTAGTGCATGTCACTTCTTGAGCCGTTTTTGCAGCCGTTTTTCATTGTCTCAATAGAAAAACATCTCCAAAAATGTCCGTAAAAAACACATCAAAAAACGCGAGCGGCTTAAAAAATGGCTGAAAATCAGGGGCTGTTTTCCCTTGAAAAGCTCCGTATTTTACAGCCGTTTTTAGTTTTGCATGTAAACATACCCCTAGGCTCGGTGATGGGTCTTGTCCGCCACAGCGCTCACATAGAATGACCACAATTGAATCCGTTTTAAATGACATATTGCAGGAACCTCTATTGTTTCAGCCCCTTAAATATACAATAACAATAAATGTTAATAAATATTTACACCCTTAAAGGAGTTTTCCCAGGAAATCTCATAACAGTGGTCACATACAGGAGAAGGATCTGGGTGTACTTATATATCATAGACTAAACAACAGCACAATGTCAGTCAGCTGCTTCTAAGGCTAGCAGAATACTGTCGTGTTGTAAAAGTGGCATGGACACGATAGGGAACCTTCTACCCTCGTTCACCCACAACCTCTCCTTTCTACCAGTTGAACTTCCACCATGCCAATTATGAGCTGGGTCACATTCCACCGCCACCGCCGCTCTCCGATCCCCCGCGCTGGTTCTGCGCCATTATGCCTCCCCCTCCACTGATATAATTCAACTTTCCCATCTGCCTAGCTATATAGGCACAATGAAGCACGAGATGTTCGACAATTTAGCGCTCTATGTGAGTTGGGTGATAACTCCTATCGGAGCTGCAATGGTGGGGATACCAGTTGTCACCCAGCAAACAGTTTGTATGTGTCCTCAGGTTTGTTATTTAGTATCAGTCGGTCGTCTCAAAGAGTCAAAATGTAAAAAATAAACTAATGGTGGATTTTTTGGGATGTCATGAGATGCAATGTTGTGTCCCAGCCTCGGGAGTAGGAGGCGCTGCAGAGCTGTGTCCCAGCCTCGGGCGTAGGAGGCGCTGCAGAGCTGTGTCCCAGCCTCGGGCGTATGAGGCGCTGCAGAGCTGTGTCCCAGCCTCGGGCGTAGGAGGCGCTGCAGAGCTGTGTCCCAGCCTCGGGCGTAGGAGGCGCTGCAGAGCTGTGTCCCAGCCTCGGGCGTAGGGGGCGCTGCAGAGCTGTGTCCCAGCCTCGGGCGTAGGAGGCGCTGCAGAGCTGTGTCCCAGCCTCGGGCGTAGGAGGCGCTGCAGAGCTGTGTCCCAGCCTCGGGCGTAGGGGGCGATGCGGAGCTGTGTCCCAGTCTCGGGCGTAGGAGGCGCTGCAGAGCTGTGTCCCAGCCTCAGGAGTAGGAGGCGCTGCAGAGCTGTGTCCCAGCCTCGGGCGTAGGAGGCACTGCAGAGCTGTGTCCCAGCCTCGGGCGTAGGAGGCGCTGCAGAGCTGTGTGTGCTGGGGGTTGGATTTCTGTATTTTATTCGATCTATTATGAACTCAATGGCAAATTCTTCTGACAAAACTGCATTGAACCTTTTTAAATGGCACAAATTCTACTGAACAAAGACTAAACGGCTTAAATACTTACGACAACAATGAGGAGCGGCCGCAGGGGATCTTTAACTCAACTTGTAGAGCGGGTGACTCGCGGCTGCACATTGTTACGGCGTTGCGTGCATTGTTATAGCTGCGGTGTTACACATTAGCGACACATTGTTACTCGTAGTCTGATAATGTAGCGGCTGCGTGTAACATTTCATATTCTCCAGACTCATGAATACGGTGAAGGAGTCCTCGCTGCGAGGGAACTTTAATTAAGAACCGTAAATGCGCTGCAATAATGTAACCCTCTGAGCGCCAGTTCTGGATTTCCCTGCGACATCCTCAAATTTGAATAGAATTTAAACATCCGGACCAACAATCCCAGGAAGAGAACCCAGGACGTCCCGGAGGGGGGTGGGGAGGGGAGTTTCTTAAAGGGAACCTTTAGTTTGGAGCCATTTTAAAGCGCATTTCTGATGGACTGGATAAAATTCTTCCGCGACCGTGTCAATAAAATTGCTATAGATGTTTCTCTGAGCCAATCAGAAGTCTCCGCTCTCACAGCCCGCAGTCTCACAGGCACACAGCTCCGCTTTACCGTCTGTCCTCACATCCCCGGGTTGATTTTGGACAATGTCCTTATTGACCTTCCATTTGTAAAATTTATGCAACATTACAAACATTTATTATTATTTGCTACTGCACGTCTAGGGGTGAGGCCACACGGAATAACCGCGGTTTGTTCGCTAAGGGTATGTTCACATGACAGCGTCCGTAACGGCTGAAATTACGGGGATGTTTCCGCCTGAAAACATCCCCGTCATTTCAGCCGTAACGGCATGTGCAGGCGCTTGAACGCTGCGTTTATTGGAGTCAATGAATAACGGCTCCAATTACGTCCCAAGAAGTGACAGGTCACTTCTTTGGCGCGGGCGTCTATTTACGCACCGTCATTTGACAGCGGCGTGTAAATATACGCCTCGTGTGAACAGACAAACGTCAGCCCATTGCTTTCAATGGGCAGATGTTTGTCAACGCTTTCAAGCCGCATTTTTCGGAAACGCCCGAATTACGTCCGTAATTAGTGTTTGTGAACATACCCTGAAACTGCACCGACTGGCGGTACAGCTTGTGATTTTTGGGCACAGCAGCTTTTAGGATTATTCTAACGTCTTCCTCTTTGAATCTTTGTGTTGTTCTTTATGTTTTTGGGTTCTCGGTTCTTCATGTCTCAGGCGTCACCTGTCTCTGCTCTGGATACATAAGCCATAGAGACTGGAATATTTGGGTTTTGAGCTCCTGTTCTGTATTCCTGAATCTCTGTTCACGGTCCCAGTTTTCTGGCTGCTTGTCCCTGATCCTGAGTTTCCTGCTGCCTGTCCTTGCTGCTTGTCCCTGATCCTGAGTTTCCTGGTTCCGTGTCCCTGTTGCCTGTCCCGGCTGCCTATCCCTGATCCTGAGTTTCCTGTTGATTGTCCCGGCTGCCTATCCCTAATCCTGAGTTTCCTGTTGACTGTCCCTGCTGCTTGTCCCTGATCCTGAGTTTCTTGTTGACTGTCCCTGCTGCTTGTCCCTGATCCTGAGTTTCCATGTCCCTGCTGCTTGTCCCTGATCCTGAGTTTCCTCGTTCTATATCCCTGTTGCCTGTCCCGGCTGCTTGTCCCTGATCCTGAGTTTCCTGGTTTCGTGTCCCTGTTGCCTGTTCCGGCTGCCTATCCCTGATCCTGAGTTTCCTGTTGACTGTCCCGGCTGCCTATCCCTGATCCTGCGTTTCCTGTTGACTGTCCCGGCTGCCTATCCCTGATCCTGAGTTTCCTGTTGACTGTCCCTGCTGCTTGTCCCTGATCCTGAGTTTCCTGTTGACTGTCCCTGCTGCTTGTCCCTGATCCTGAGTTTCCATGTCCCTGCTGCTGGATTCTTCATTGCTGACCTCCCGCCTCTGCCCACTGACCACTTTGCCTCCAGATTTTGCGCCACGTTGCCCACATTACTTGTCCCGGACTCTGATATCACCTCATGTTTGGCTGCTCTGGCCTGAATACTATGTTATCCCGCTGTATCTATGGGAAATCATTAATTCTGCCTTAGCTGGGACTATTTTATGTTTCCCTGTAGTTTGTCTCGGGGCTTAGGGAGTTAAACTTGTAATAAGCCCCATTTACTGCTGTACCCCAAACCACCGGGGAATGTAAAATTAACTCCATTCACCGCATTATGCACCGGGGAGGTTTTAATCGGCCCCCATTTAATACTCTACACCACGAGGGATTCATTGGGGGGGGGGGGGGGGTTGACGGACGATGACGACGACGACTTCTCTGCTTCTTACCCAGGGCCATTTCTATAATGTTTGGAAAGTGATGATTTTATGTCAGCTGCATCATGGTTCATGGTGAAAATGCTCTCAGGGATATTCTCAGTTGTGTATTTAGGGGTGCTCTCAGGGGTGTTCTCAGGGGTGTTCTCAGGGCTGTAACAGCTCCATATAGAATGTCATGTATGTTGGTATATGAGCACTGTATGGTGGTATATGAGCACTGTATGTTGGTATATGAGCACTGTATGTTGGTATATGAGCACTGTATGTTGGTATATGAGCACTGTATGGTGGTATATGAACACTGTATGTTAGTATATGAGCACTGTATGGTGGTTGTATTTGAGCACTATGGTGGTATATGAACACTGTATGTTGGTATATGAGAACTGTATGGTGGTATATGAGCACTGTATGTTGGTATATGTGCACTGTATGTTGGTATATGAGCACTGTATGGTGGTATATGAGCACTGTATGTTGGTATATGAGCACTGTATGGTGGTATATGAGCACTGTATGTTGGTATATGAGCACTGTATGTTGGTATATGAGCACTGTATGGTGGTATATGAACACTGTATGTTAGTATATGAGCACTGTATGGTGGTTGTATTTGAGCACTATGGTGGTATATGAACACTGTATGTTGGTATATGAGCACTGTATGGTGGTATATGAGCACTGTATGTTGGTATATGAGCAGTGTATGTTGGTATATGAGCACTGTATGTTGGTATATGAACACTGTATGTTGGTATATGAAAACTGTATGTTGGTATATGAGCACTGTATGTTGGTATATGAACACTGTATGTTGGTATATGAACACTGTATGTTGGTATATGAGCACTGTATGTTGGTATATGAGCAGTGTATGTTGGTATATGAGCAGTATATGTTGGTATAAGAGCACTGTATGTTGGTATATGAGCAGTGTATGTTGGTATATGAGCACTGTATGTTGGTATATGAACACTGTATGGTGGTATATGAGCACTGTATGTTGGTATATGAGCACTGTATGTTAGTATATGAGCACTGTATGGTGGTATATGAGCACTGTATGTTGGTATATGAGCACTGTATGGTGGTATATGAGCACTGTATGTTGGTATATGAGCACTGTATGTTGGTATATGAGCACTGTATGTTGGTATATGAGCAGTGTATGTTGGTATATGAGCAGTGTATGTTGGTATATTAGAACTGTATGTTGGTATATGAGCAGTATATGTTGGTATATGAGCACTGTATGTTGGTATATGAGCAGTGTATGTTGGTATATGAGCACTGTATGTTGGTATATGAGCAGTGTATGTTGGTATATGAGAACTGTACGTTGGTATATGGGCACTGTATGGTGGTATATGAGCAGTGTATGTTGGTATATGGGCACTGTATGGTGGTATATGAGCAGTGTATGTTGGTATATGAGAACTGTATGTTGGTATATGAGCAGTGTATGTTGGTATATGAGCGGTGTATGTTGGTATATGAGCAGTGTATGGTGGTATATGAGCAGTGTATGGTGGTATATGAGAACTGTATGTTGGTATATGAGCAGTATATGTTGGTATATGAGCACTGTATGTTGGTATATGAGCAGTGTATGTTGGTATATGAGCACTGTATGTTGGTATATGAGCAGTGTATGTTGGTATATGAGAACTGTATGTTGGTATAGGAACACTGTATGTTGGTATATGGGCACTGTATGGTGGTATATGAGCAGTGTATGTTGGTATATGAGCACTGTATGTTGGTATATGAGCACTGTATGTTGGTATATGAGCACTGTATGGTGGTATATGAGCACTGTATGTTGGTATATGAGCACTGTATGTTGGTATATGAGCAGTGTATGTTGGTATATGAGCACTGTATGTTGGTATATGAGCAGTGTATGTTGGTATATGAGAACTGTATGTTGGTATATGGGCACTGTATGGTGGTATATGAGCAGTGTATGTTGGTATATGGGCACTGTATGGTGGTATATGAGCAGTGTATGTTGGTATATGAGAACTGTATGTTGGTATATGAGCAGTGTATGTTGGTATATGAGCAGTGTATGTTGGTATATGAGCAGTGTATGGTGGTATATGAGCAGTGTATGGTGGTATATGAGAACTGTATGTTGGTATATGAGCAGTATATGTTGGTATATGAGCACTGTATGTTGGTATATGAGCAGTGTATGTTGGTATATGAGCACTGTATGTTGGTATATGAGCAGTGTATGTTGGTATATGAGAACTGTATGTTGGTATATGAACACTGTATGTTGGTATATGGGCACTGTATGGTGGTATATGAGCAGTGTATGTTGGTATATGAGCAGTGTATGTTGGTATATGAGCACTGTATGTTGGTATATGAGCACTGTATGGTGGTATATGAGCACTGTATGTTGGTATATGAGCACTGTATGTTGGTATATGAGCACTGTATGTTGGTATATGAGAAGTGTATGTTGGCATATGAGCACTGTATGTTGGTATATGAGCAGTGTATGTTGGTATATGAGAACTGTATGTTGGTATATGGGCACTGTATGGTGGTATATGAGCAGTGTATGTTGGTATATGGGCACTGTATGGTGGTATATGAGCAGTGTATGTTGGTATATGAGAACTGTATGTTGGTATATGAGCAGTGTATGTTGGTATATGAGCAGTGTATGTTGGTATATGAGCAGTGTATGGTGGTATATGAGCAGTGTATGGTGGTATATGAGAACTGTATGTTTGTATATGAGCAGTATATGTTGGTATATGAGCACTGTATGTTGGTATATGAGCAGTGTATGTTGGTATATGAGCACTGTATGTTGGTATATGAGCAGTGTATGTTGGTATATGAGAACTGTATGTTGGTATATGAACACTGTATGTTGGTATATGGGCACTGTATGGTGGTATATGAGCAGTGTATGTTGGTATATGAGCACTGTATGTTGGTATATGAGCACTGTATGTTGGTATATGAGCACTGTATGTTGGTATATGAGCACTGTATGTTGGTATATGAGCACTGTATGTTGGTATATGAGCACTGTATGTTGGTATATGAGCAGTGTATGTTGGTATATGAGCACTGTATGTTGGTATATGGGCACTGTATGGTGGTATATGAGCAGTGTATGTTGGTATATGGGCACTGTATGGTGGTATATGAGCAGTGTATGTTGGTATATGAGAACTGTATGTTGGTATATGAGCAGTGTATGTTGGTATATGAGCAGTGTATGTTGGTATATGAGCAGTGTATGGTGGTATATGAGCAGTGTATGGTGGTATATGAGAACTGTATGTTGGTATATGAGCAGTATATGTTGGTATATGAGCACTGTATGTTGGTATATGAGCAGTGTATGTTGGTATATGAGCACTGTATGTTGGTATATGAGCAGTGTATGTTGGTATATGAGAACTGTATGTTGGTATATGAACACTGTATGTTGGTATATGGGCACTGTATGGTGGTATATGAGCAGTGTATGTTGGTATATGAGCACTGTATGTTGGTATATGAGCACTGTATGTTGGTATATGAGCACTGTATGGTGGTATATGAGCACTGTATGTTGGTATATGAGCACTGTATGTTGGTATATGAGCACTGTATGTTGGTATATGAGCACTGTATGTTGGTATATGAGCAGTTTATGTTGGTATATGAGCACTGTATGTTGGTATATGAGCAGTGTATGTTGGTATATGAGCACTGTATGTTGGTATATGAGCAGTGTATGTTGTGTGGCACTCCTACTTAACACAGTATATTTTTTTCAGTGTATGGTGGTGATGACCGCAGTGTAAAGCATTTTTAGACAAGCTATGGCACTAGTATTTGAGCACCACACTGTATGACGCTAATAATTAGTCACTGTATATTATAGTTATATGCTCATTGTATTAGAGTACAATGTATGGGGAACACTAACAAAGGGTACAGCATAGGGCAACATCAGACAAACGGCCAGCCCTGTGCTCCATAACAAGGGTGATTCTTGCCTTTCTGCTGAAAAATACTGCCCCCTGCAGTTGGTGGAGGGTATCATCTCATGCAAGAAGAGCAGCTTATCTGAAGGTAGATCGTGGATGTGACCCAAATAAGATACTGGTTTTGATTGATCTTGTTATTATTTATAAAAGGAGTAATGTACAGTCCAATATGATGTTATAGTCCCTCAGGCAAACAGCCGCAGGACCGGCAGACAAGAAGGCGTAGGGTTAAAAGGTTTGGCTGATGCTAGGCCTGGAAATTTATATGAACCTGGAGGCTGCTACGTTCCCGTTTTTGTATTTTCAAAGGGGTGGGCCCTTAGTGAGGGGCCTTAAAAGTATATAAAGGGGGGTCTTATTGGTGCAACTTCTCCCCCCCCCCCACTCCTATTTGCGTTGTCACAGCTACAGATTGTTCTTGGGCCTAAACAGGCGGATAGCTACGTGGCCGTGTACGATGGCTGCATTAGGGTCTGTTATTTATACTGTTCGGTATTATTATTTAGATGTTTGCATAAATAAAAGACAAGTTCAGATTTGTAGTTTTTAAATATTTCTGATAATAAAGTTGTGGCCGACCCTGAATCAATCCACAAGTGGAAAAGTAAATGTAACGTGTGTCGGGTATTTATTTTATTACCTGGGGTTAGTATTTGTCACCTTGTAGATCGATGTTCTCTATGATAATTGTCTGATCGCTGGGAACTCCACCGATCGGGAAAACGGGGCTCTCGAACCTCCCGTTTCTCCTGACCGCACCCCCAGCAGTGAAGAAGAACGTGAATGGAGGAACTTTGATTGAAGTAAATGTGCGGATTGTGCCTCCCCTGAATGTTCTTCTCCTTCCCCGTCCTCGGTTATTAAGGGCATGACCACACATGGCGGAATTCCTCCGCAACTGTCCGCATCAATGCCGCACAGAATCTGCGTTGCAGATTCTGCAGCGGATCTGCACAAAATGTGCAGAAAATTGATGCGGACTGGCCGCTGCGGACTGCGGGAAAAGTGCTTCCCTTCTCCCTATTCAGTGCAGGATAGAGAGAAGGGACAGCACTTTCCCTAGTGAAAGTCAAAGAAATTCATACTTACCGCCCGTTGTCTTGGTGACGCGTCCCTCTTTCGGCATCCGGCCCGACCTCCCTGGATGACGCTCCAGTCCATGTGACCGCTGCAGCCTGTGCTTGGCCTGTGATTGGCTGCAGCCGTCACTTAGACTGAAGCGTCATCCTGGGAGGCCGGACTGGAGACAGACGCAGGGAGTTCTCGGTAAGTATGAACTTATATGTTTTTTTACAGATACATGTATATTGAGATCGGTAGTCACTGTCCCGGGTGCAGAAACAGTTACTGCCGATCGCGTAACTCTTTCAGCACCCTGGACAGTGACTATTTACAGACGTCTCCTAGCAACGCTCCCGTCATTACGGGAGCCCCATTGACTTCCTCAGTCTGGCTGTAGACCTAGAAATACATAGGTCCAGCCAGAATGAAGAAATGTCATGGTAGTAAAACCAATACGCTCCGCAGCACACATAAGATCTGCGGACTTCATTGCGGAATTTTGACTCTCCATTGAAGTCAATGGAGAAATTCCGCCATGAGTCCGCAACCAGTCCGCCACTGCTCCGCAACAGACAGAGCATGCTGCGGACACCAAATTCCGCTCCGCAGCCTATGCTCCGCAGCGGAATTGTACGCATCGTGTAAACGAACACTGCTAAATTAAAGTGAAAGTCAATGGAGAAACGGCTCCGCTGCGGATTAACGCTGCGGAGTGTCCGCAGCGGAATTTAAGTGAAATTCCGCTATGTGTGAACCCGCCCTAACAGTCTCCTTAATTTCTGCAATCTCAAGAAGTAATTTGCAGTCCTTTCCTTGAGTTGATTTCTCAGGCCCGTTCTGGAGAAACGAGCGTCTACGTTAAATGAGCTGTCAAGTCAACGGCCGGATCCCCGCGCTCTGCGGCCTCAACTCATAAATATAAGCTCAATGGGCGAGTGACAAGTCAGATCCTTCACACAGAATTAATCAGACTCAGCAGAATTTGGCAACCCTGGGACGTTCTCCATCATTTTTATATATATCCTTTTACACAAAATGGATGGCGAGGCCGCGGAGTGATGGAGCTGTTAACCTCTAACGAGAACACTCGGCTAACGTGCTGAAGATGATGAATGATCAAAGGACGCCAGCGGGGACAGGGCACCTTGTAGAGACTTTACACATACAAGATACGACAGTGACAATTACCCGAGGCCTTTACAGGAACCCTACTGACCCCATTGAGCCCTGCGTACGCTTTGTGGCCGGGAACAGGTGCTGGACTTGGATTAAAAATGATACAATGTTTCACTTGATAAACTCCACAGCCCTGTGATAGCTCCACGTACAGCTGACGAAATGTATTCTAATTTGCATTGTTTCAACTACATTCCCCCACGTGGCAACTGTACGATGGCAGCAACTGGACTGAAATAGTGATGAGGGAATTACCCAAAATTAATTTCAGGTCTGATTTTGTGAAACCAGTATATCAGTATATTGTCACTACGCTATGTGTACGTTATTCACATCTGTATGTCATCTCTATACACCGACCAGCCATAACATTACAACCACCCCCTAATATTGTGCCGCCCAGACAGCTCTGACCCGTCGAGGCCTGGACTCCACAAGACGTTGGCGGCAGATCCTGTAACTTGTGAGGTGCGGCCTCCAGGGATCGGATTTGTTTCTCCAGCTCATCCCACAGGCGATCAATCGGATTGAGTTCTGGGGACTTTGGAGACGACATCTTGAAGTCTTTGTCATGTTCCTCATCATTCCTGGACAGTGTCTGCAGTGTGGCGGGGGCGTTATCCTGCAGTGTGGCGGGGGCATTATCCTGCAGTGTGGCGGGGGCATTATCCTACAGTGTGGCGGGGGGCATTATCCTGCAGTATGGCGGGGGCATTATCCTGCAGTGTGGCGGGGGCGTTATCCTGCAGTGTGGTGGGGGCATTATCCTGCAGTGTGGTGGGGGCATTATCCTGCAGTGTGGCGGGGGCATTATCCTGCAGTATGGCGGGGCCATTATCCTGCAGTGTGGCGGGGGCATTATCCTGCAGTGTGGTGGGGGCGTTATCCTGCAGTGTGGTGGGGGCGTTATCCTGCAGTGTGGCGGGGGCGTTATCCTGCAGTGTGGCGGGGGCGTTATCCTGCAGTGTGGCGGGGGCGTTATTCTGCAGTGTGGCGGGGGCATTATCCTGCAGTGTGGCGGGGGGCATTATCCTGCAGTGTGGCGGGGGCGTTATCCTGCAGTGTGGCGGGGGCATTATCCTGCAGTGTGGCGGGGGCATTATCCTGCAGTATGGCGGGGGCATTATTCTGCAGTATGGCGGGGGCATTATTCTGCAGTGTGGCGGGGGCATTATCCTGCAGTGTGGCGGGGGCATTATCCTGCAGTGTGGCGGGGGGGCATTATCCTGCAGTGTGGCGGGGGGGCATGATCCTGCAGTGTGGCGGGGGCATTATCCTGCAGTGTGGCGGGGGCATTATCCTGCAGTGTGGCGGGGGAATTATCCTGCAGTGTGGCGGGGGGCATTATCCTGCAGTGTGGCGGGGGCATTATCCTGCAGTGTGGCGGGGGCATTATCCTGCAGTGTGGCGGGGGGCATTATCCTGCAGTGTGGCGGGGGGCATTATCCTGCAGTGTGGCGGGGGGGGCATTATCCTGCAGTGTGGTGGGGGCATTATCCTGCAGTGTGGTGGGGGCATTATCCTGCAGTGAGGCGGGGGCATTATCCTGCAGTGTGGCGGGGGGCATTATCCTGCAGTGTGGTGGGGGCATTATCCTGCAGTGTGGTGGGGGCATTATCCTGCAGTGTGGCGGGGGCATTATCCTGCAGTATGGCGGGGGCATTATCCTGCAGTGTGGCAGGGGCATTATCCTGCAGTGTGGCAGGGGCATTATCCTGCAGTGTGGCGGGGGGCATTATCCTGCAGTGTGGCGGGGGGCATTATCCTGCAGTGTGGCGGGGGCATTATCCTGCAGTGTGGCGGGGGCATTATCCTGCAGTGTGGCGGGGGGGCATTATCCTGCAGTGTGGTGGGGGCATTATCCTGCAGTGTGGCGGGGGCATTATCCTGCAGTGTGGCGGGGGGCATTATCCTGCAGTGTGGCGGGGGGCATTATCCTGCAGTGTGGCGGGGGCATTATCCTGCAGTGTGGCGGGGGCATTATCCTGCAGTGTGGCGGGGGGCATTATCCTGCAGTGTGGCGGGGGCGTTATCCTGCAGTGTGGCGGGGGCGTTATCCTGCAGTGTGGCGGGGGCGTTATCCTGCAGTGTGGCGGGGGCGTTATCCTGCAGTGTGGCGGGGGCGTTATCCTGCAGTGTGGCAGGGGGCATTATCCTGCAGTGTGGCGGGGGGCATAATCCTGCAGTGTGGCGGGGGGGCATTATCCTGCAGTGTGGCGGGGGGGCATTATCCTGCAGTGTGGTGGGGGCATTATCCTGCAGTGTGGTGGGGGCATTATCCTGCAGTGTGGCGGGGGCATTATCCTGCAGTGTGGCGGGGGGCATTAGCCTGCAGTGTGGCGGGGGGCATTATCCTGCAGTGTGGTGGGGGCATTATCCTGCAGTATGGCGGGGGCATTATCCTGCAGTGTGGCGGGGGGGCATTATCCTGCAGTGTGGTGGGGGCATTATCCTGCAGTGTGGTGGGGGCATTATCCTGCAGTGTGGCGGGGGCGTTATCCTGCAGTGTGGCGGGGGCGTTATCCTGCAGTGTGGCGGGGGCGTTATCCTGCAGTGTGGCGGGGGCGTTATCCTGCAGTGTGGCGGGGGCGTTATCCTGCAGTGTGGCGGGGGCGTTATCCTGCAGTGTGGCGGGGGCGTTATCCTGCAGTGTGGCGGGGGCGTTATCCTGCAGTGTGGCGGGAGCGTTATCCTGCAGTGTGGCGGGAGGCCTTATCCTGCAGTGTGGCGGGAGGCATTATCCTGCAGTGTGGCGGGAGGCCTTATCCTGCAATGTGGCGGGGGCATTATCCTGCAATGTGGCGGGGGCATTATCCTGCAGTGTGGCGGGGGCATTATCCTGCAGTGTGGCGGGGGCATTATCCTGCAGTGTGGCGGGGGCATTATCCTGCAGTGTGGCGGGGGCATTATCCTGCAGTGTGGCGGGGGCGTTATCCTGCAGTGTGGCGGGGGCGTTATCCTGCAGTGTGGCGGGGGCGTTATCCTGCAGTGTGGCGGGGGCATTATCCTGCTGACAGGGGGCACTGCCATTAGGGAATACGCTTCCATGATGGGGGTTCTGCAGCAATGTTTGGGTCGGGGGTACCTGTCACATCCACATGAATGTCAGGACACAAGGTTTCCCAGCAGAACATTATCCAGATCATCACCCTGCCCCCTACGGCTTGTCTTCTTCCCATAATGCATCCTGGTGCCATCTCTTCCCCAGGTGAGCGACGCACCCGACCGTCCACATGATGTAACACGTGAATAATCAAACCTGGCACCTTCCTCCTTGCACCATGCACCAGTATTAATGCCCATTGTAGGCACTTCCTGCGGTCAGATAGATGTCAGCATGGGCGCTCTGACCAGTCTGCAGCTACACAACCCCATATACAGAAAGCTGCGATGCTCTGCGTGTTATGACACCTTTCTATCATAGCCAGTAGTAACTTTATCAGTAATTTGTGCTACTAGAGCTCTTCTGTGGGATCGGACCAGAAGGGCTATACTTCAATGCCCACGCGCCTCAATAATCCTTGGGCGCCCCTGATCCTATCACCGGTTGTCCCACCTTGGACCAGTTTTGGTGGGTACTAACCACTGCATACCGGGGACACCCCACAAGACCGGACAATTTGGACACGCACTGACCTAGACATCACAATTTGTCCCATGTCAGTGGCCTCCGTCAGTGGCCTCCGTCAGTGGCCTCCGTCAGTGGCCTCCGTCAGTGGCCTCCGTCAGTGGCCTCCGTCAGGCTAATGGAGCCCTATGGACATGTTCAGCGCGTACATCAGGAGCATTTTCGACGTAATCGCTAAACGTGGTTACCGTTAAGATGTAGATAATCCCTGAGTATTGGGTTCGCTGCTTGCGCTGAACAATCTCTGCTGGTTTTACAACTTGTAACTCAAGGTATCTGCTGACATTTTCCTGCCTGTGCAAGTGTTTAAGATTAATTAACATGTTCTCCAAGTCCCCACATTAATCCGCACGACCTTGAAACGAGACTTACGCGGCCAAGACGCTGTGGGATTTATACGAGGAGGTGATCCTGGCGTGTCTCGATGTTGATGGAGGTAAATCACGGGTAGGAAGGATACAGGAGAAGATTATTTACTGCTCTGGGATACATTCTAAACATCTGGCTGGTCACAATGTATCGCATGACTTTTCTTCTGCCGGATTCTCACACATGAAGCACGTAGGTAGCGGTTGTCACACCGTGTGAACATGGCGAACGTCCGGAATTCTTCAGCAATAATCGAAATGGTTGCACAGTTATAACACGATGGACCAGTAAAGCTATAGAAGCAATGAGTATTGCAGGTGGAGTTACCCTTTAAATAGATTTTTCTTATATTAACTGTTTTGTTGATTTTCTGAACCAGAAGAGAAATGGGTTCTGTTGGGAGATTTTGTCATTTTTAGACAACGAAAGAGTGGGGAATCATGTCAGGGGTGTTGTTGGGGGAAGCGACGGGGGCAAATAAGTAAAAGGAACACAGGTTATTATGGGAAAGAAGTGCGAGGGCTACACCGGCAGAAAAGGGGGTCACATTTTGATTCTTGCTATGGGACAATGTCTGTCAATGTGCACTCGGTGGAAACATGTATCATATTATCTCTCAAATGGTAACTCAACTTTTGAGGTGTTTTTCAGTCACCCATATGGATGTCAATGTCTCTGGAGGATCTCAGCACTGGATATACAGATGAAGCTGTCTTTACATTGACTTTTAACGCATTAAATGAACAGTGGACAGATCTGTTATCTTGACTTTATCAATATCTCTTTATTGGCTTTTGTTTTGTGATATCACCCGCAGCAAAGTTATCAGAGTCAAGTTATAGATGGCGACATCCGTATCTACTGTATGTGACATCAAGAAGTGATCAGGGGGCAGGGAGGTTTCTACACTTCATATCAATAATTCCATAAGAGAAAACCACAGTCAGCCCTTCTCCAATGTAAAATAGCTGATAAATAGGGACAAAATATTTCATTAACTGCACAAAAAAAACAAAAAAACAGACTGCTGGTATATTGACAGTTTACTAGTTCTACAAGAAAGAAATGCGGCTCAAGTGACCACTGAAAGATAAACTACTTGAGACTTTTCAAGCCTGTACAGTCTACTATATCAATGTATATTCTATCAAACAACATAATACTGCACCCTATATACAAGAATATAACTACTATAATACTGCACCCTATATACAAGAATATAACTACTATAATACTGCACCCTAAGTACAAGAATATAACTACTATAATACTGCCCCTATATACAAGAATATAGCTACTATAATACTGCTCCTATATACAAGAATATAACTACTATAATACTGCCTCCTATATACAAGAATATAACTACTATAATACTGCTCCTATATACAAGAATATAACTACTATAATACTGCACCCTAAGTACAAGAATATAACTACTATAATACTGCACCCTAAGTACAAGAATATAACTACTATAATACTGCACCCTATATACAAGAATATAACTACTATAATACTGCTCCCTATATACAAGAATATAACTACTATAATACTGCCCTTATATACAAAAATATAACTACTATAATACTGGCCCTATATACAAGAATATAACTACTATAATACTGCACCCTATGTACAAGAATATAACTACTATAATACTGCCCTTATATACAAGAATATAACTACTATAATACTGCCCCCTATATACAAGAATATAACTACTATAATACTGCCCCTATATACAAGAATATAACTACTATAATACTGCTCCTATATACAAGAATATAACTACTATAATACTGCACCCTATGTACAAGAATATAACTACTATAATAATTCCCCCTATATACAAGAATATAACTACTATAATACTGCTCCCTATATACAAGAATATAACTACTATAATACTGCTCCTATATACAAGAATATAACTACTATAATACTGCACCCTATGTACAAGAATATAACTACTATAATAATTCCCCCTATATACAAGAATATAACTACTATAATACTGCTCCCTATATACAAGAATATAACTACTATAATACTGCTCCTATATACAAGAATATAACTACTATAATACTGCCCCTATATAAAAGAATATAACTACTATAATACTGCTCCTATATACAAGAATATAACTACTATAATACTGCTCCCTATACACAAGAATATAACTACTATAATACTGCCCCTATATACAAGAATATAACTACTATAATACTGCCCCTATATACAATAATATAACTACTATAATACTGCTCCCATATACAAGAATATAACTACTATAATACTGCTCCCATATACAGGAATATAACTACTATAATACTGCCCCTATATACAAGAATATAACTACTATAATACTGCCTCCTATATACAAGAATATAACTACTGTAATACTGCTCCTATATATAAGAATATAACGACTATAATACTGCCCTTATATACAAGAATATAACTACCATAATACTGCCCCAATATACAAGAATATAACTACTATAATACTGCCCCTATATAAAAGAATATAACTACTATAATACTGCTCATATATACAAGAATATAACTACTATAATACTGCTCCTATATACAAGAATATAACTACTATAATACTGCTCCTATATACAGGAATATAACTACTATAATACTGCCCCTATATACAAGAATATAACTAGAATAATACTGCCCCTATATACAAGAATATAACTACTATAATACTGCCTCCTATATACAAAAATATAACTACTATAATACTGCTCCTATATATAAGAATATAACTACTATAATACTGCCCCTATATACAAGAATATAACTACTATAATACTGTTCACTATATACAAGAATATAACTACTAGAATAATGTCCCTATATACAAGAATATAACTACTATAATACTGCCCCTATATACAAGAATATAACTACTATAATACTGCCCCCTATATACAAGAATATAACTACTATAATACTGCCCCTATATACAAGAATATAACTACTATAATACTGCTCCTATATACAAGAATATAACTACTATAATACTGCCCCTATATACAAGAATATAACTACTATAATACTGCTCCTATATACCAGAATACAACTACTATAATACTGCTCCCTATATACAAGAATATAACTACTATAAGGGCGGGTTCACACGTGGCGGAATGTCACTGAAATTCCGCTGCGGACACTCCGCAGCGTTAATCCGCAGCGGTGCCGTTTGTCCATTGACTTACACTTTAATTTAGCAGTGTTCGTTTAGACTAGGCGTAAAATTCCGCTGCGGAGCATAGGCTGCGGAGCGGAATTTGGTGTCCGCAGCATGCTCTGTCTGTTGCGGAGCAGTGGCGGACTCATGGCGGAATTTCTCCATTGACTTCAATGGAGAGTCAAAATTCCGCAATGAAGTCCGCAGATCTTATGTGTGCTGCGGAGCGTATTGTTTTTACTACCATGACATTTCTTCATTCTGGCTGGACCTATGTATTTCTAGGTCTACAGCCAGACTGAGGAAGTCAATGGGGCTCCCGTAATGACGGGAGCGTTGCTAGGAGACGTCTGTAAATAGTCACTGTCCAGGGTGCTGAAAGAGTTACGCGATCGGCAGTAACTGTTTCTGCACCCGGGACAGTGACTACCGATCTCAATATACATGTATCTGTAAAAAAATAGATAAGTTCATACTTACCGAGAACTCCCTGCGTCTGTCTCCAGTCCGGCCTCCCAGGATGACGTTTCAGTCTAAGTGACGGCTGCAGCCAATCACAGGCCAAGCACAGGCTGCAGCGGTCACATGGACTGGAGCGTCATCCAGGGAGGTCGGGCTGGATGCCGAAAGAGGGACGCGTCACCAAGACAACGGGCGGTAAGTATGAATTTCTTTGACTTTCACTAGGGAAAGTGCTGTCCCTTCTCTCTATCCTGCACTGAATAGGGAGAAGGGAAGCACTTTTCCTGCAGTCCGCAGCGGCCAGTCCGCATCAATTTTCGGCACATTTTGTGCAGATTCGCAGCAGAATCTGCAACGCAGATTCTGTGCGGCATTGATGCGGACAGTTGCGGAGGAAATCCGCCACGTGTGGTCATGCCCTAATACTGCCCCTATATAAAAGAATATAACTACTATAATACTGCTCCTATATACAAGAATATAACTACTATAATACTGCTCCCTATACACAAGAATATAACTACTATAATACTGCCCCTATATACAAGAATATAACTACTATAATACTGCCCCTATATACAATAATATAACTACTATAATACTGCTCCCATATACAAGAATATAACTACTATAATACTGCTCCCATATACAGGAATATAACTACTATAATACTGCCCCTATATACAAGAATATAACTACTATAATACTGCCTCCTATATACAAGAATATAACTACTGTAATACTGCTCCTATATATAAGAATATAACGACTATAATACTGCCCTTATATACAAGAATATAACTACCATAATACTGCCCCAATATACAAGAATATAACTACTATAATACTGCTCCTATATACAAGAATATAACTACTATAATACTGCCCCTATATAAAAGAATATAACTACTATAATACTGCTCATATATACAAGAATATAACTACTATAATACTGCTCCTATATACAAGAATATAACTACTATAATACTGCTCCTATATACAGGAATATAACTACTATAATACTGCCCCTATATACAAGAATATAACTAGAATAATACTGCCCCTATATACAAGAATATAACTACTATAATACTGCCTCCTATATACAAAAATATAACTACTATAATACTGCTCCTATATATAAGAATATAACTACTATAATACTGCCCCTATATACAAGAATATAACTACTATAATACTGTTCACTATATACAAGAATATAACTACTAGAATACTGTCCCTATATACAAGAATATAACTACTATAATACTGCCCCTATATACAAGAATATAACTACTATAATACTGCCCCCTATATACAAGAATATAACTACTATAATACTGCCCCTATATACAAGAATATAACTACTATAATACTGCTACCTATATATAAGAATATAACTACTATAATACTGCTCCTATATACAAGAATATAACTACTATAATACTGCCCTCTATATATAAGAATATAACTACTATAATACTGCTCCTATATACAAGAATATAACTACTATAATACTGCCCCTATATACAAGAATATAACTACTATAATACTGCCCCTATATACAAGAATATAACTACTATAATACTGCCCCCTATATACAATAATATAACTACTATAATACTGCTCCCATATACAAGAATATAACTACTATAATACTTCTCCCATATACAGGAATATAACTACTATAATACTGCCCCTATATACAAGAATATAACTACTATAATACTGCCTCCTATATACAAGAATATAACTACTATAATACTGCTCCTATATATAAGAATATAACGACTATAATACTGCCCTTATATACAAGAATATAACTACCATAATACTGCCCCTATATACAAGAATAGAACTACTATAATACTGCTCCTATATACAAGAATATAACTACTATAATACTGCCCCTATATAAAAGAATATAACTACTATAATACTGCTCATATATACAAGAATATAACTACTATAATACTGCTCCTATATACAAGAATATAACTACTATAATACTGCCCCTATATACAAGAATATAACTACTATAATACTGCTCCTATATACAAGAATATAACTACTATAATACTGCCCCTATATACAAGAATATAACTACTATAATACTGCTCCTATATACCAGAATACAACTACTATAATACTGCCCCCTATGTACAAGAATATAACTACTAGAATACTGCCCCCTATATACAAGAATATAACTACTATAATACTGCCCCCTATATACAAGAATATAACTACTATAATACTGCCCCTATATACAAGAATATAACTACTATAATACTGCCCCCTATATACAATAATATAACTACTATAAGGGTATGTGCACACACACTAATTACGTCCGTAATTGACGGACGTATTTTGGCCGCAAGTCCAGGACCGAACACAGTGCAGGGAGCCGGGCACCTAGCATCATATTTATGTACGATGCTAGGAGTCCCTGCCTCTCTGCAGGACAACTGTCCCGTACTGTAATCATGTTTTCAGTACGGGACAGCAGTTCCACGGAGTAGCAGGGACTCCTAGCATCGTACATAAGTATGATGCTAGGAGCCCGGCTCCCTGCAGTGTGTTCGGTCCGGTACTTGCGGCCGAAATACGTCCGTCAATTACTGACGTAATTAGTGTGTGTGCACATACCCTAATACTGCTCCCATATACAAGAATATAACTACTATAATACTGCTCCCATATACAGGAATATAACTACTATAATACGCCCCTATATACAAGAATATAACTAGAATAATACTGCCCCTATATACAAGAATATAACTACTATAATACTGCCCCTATATACAAAAATATAACTACTATAATACTGCCTCCTATATACAAGAATATAACTACTATAATACTGCTCCTATATATAAGAATATAACGACTATAATACTGCCCTTATATACAAGAATATAACTACCATAATACTGCCCCTATATACAAGAATATAACTACTATAATACTGCTCCTATATACAAGAATATAACTACTATAATACTGCCCCTATATAAAAGAATATAACTACTATAATACTGCTCATATATACAAGAATATAACTACTATAATACTGCTCCTATATACAAGAATATAACTACTATAATACTGCTCCTATATACAGGAATATAACTACTATAATACGCCCCTATATACAAGAATATAACTAGAATAATACTGCCCCTATATACAAGAATATAACTACTATAATACTGCCTCCTATATACAAAAATATAACTACTATAATACTGCTCCTATATATAAGAATATAACTACTATTTTACTGCTCCTATATACAAGAATATAACTACTATAATACTGCCCCCTATATACAAGAATATAACTACTATAATACTGCTCCCTATATACAAGAATATAACTACTAGAATACTGCTCCTATATACAAGAATATAACTACTATAATACTGCCCCTATATACAAGAATATAACTACTATAATACTGCCCCCTATATACAAGAATATAACTACTATAATACTGCCCCTATATACAAGAATATAACTACTATAATACTGCTACCTATATATAAGAATATAACTACTATAATACTGCTCCTATATACAAGAATATAACTACTATAATACTGCCCTCTATATATAAGAATATAACTACTATAATACTGCTCCTATATACAAGAATATAACTACTATAATACTGCCCCTATATACAAGAATATAACTACTATAATACTGCCCCTATATACAAGAATATAACTACTATAATACTGCTCCTATATACAAGAATATAACTACTATAATACTGCCCCTATATACAAGAATATAACTACTATAATACTGCTCCTATATACCAGAATACAACTACTATAATACTGCTCCCTATATACAAGAATATAACTACTATAATACTGCTCCTATATACCAGAATACAACTACTATAATACTGCTCCCTATATACAAGAATATAACTACTATAATACTGCCCCCTATATACAAGAATATAACTACTATAATACTGCCCCCTATATACAAGAATATAACTACTATAATACTGCCCCTATATACAAGAATATAACTACTATAATACTGCCCCCTATATACAAGAATATAACTACTATAATACTGCTCCTATATACAAGAATATAACTACTATAATAATGGTCCATATATACAAGAATATAACTAATATAATACTACCCCTATATACAAGAATATAACTACTATAATACTGCTCCTATATACAAGAATATAACTACTATAATACTGCCCCCTATGTACAAGAATATAACTACTATAATACTGCCCCTATATACAAGAATATAACTACTATAATACTGCCCCTATATAGAAGAATATAACTACTATAATACTGCTCCTATATAGAAGAATATAACTACTCTAATACTACCCCTATATACAAGAATATAACTACTATAATACTGCCCCCTATATACAAGAATATAACTACTATAATACTGCCCCCTATATACAAGAATATAACTACTATAATACTGCCTCCTATATACAAGAATATAACTACTATAATACTGCCCCTATATACAAGAATATAACTACTATAATACTGCCTTCTATATACAAGAATATAACTACTATAATACTGCTCCTATATACAGGAATATAACTACTATAATACGCCCCTATATACAAGAATATAACTAGAATAATACTGCCCCTATATACAAGAATATAACTACTATAATACTGCCTCCTATATACAAAAATATAACTACTATAATACTGCTCCTATATATAAGAATATAACTACTATTTTACTGCTCCTATATACAAGAATATAACTACTATAATACTGCCCCCTATATACAAGAATATAACTACTATAATACTGCTCCCTATATACAAGAATATAACTACTAGAATACTGCTCCTATATACAAGAATATAACTACTATAATACTGCCCCTATATACAAGAATATAACTACTATAATACTGCCCCCTATATACAAGAATATAACTACTATAATACTGCCCCTATATACAAGAATATAACTACTATAATACTGCTACCTATATATAAGAATATAACTACTATAATACTGCTCCTATATACAAGAATATAACTACTATAATACTGCCCTCTATATATAAGAATATAACTACTATAATACTGCTCCTATATACAAGAATATAACTACTATAATACTGCCCCTATATACAAGAATATAACTACTATAATACTGCTCCTATATACAAGAATATAACTACTATAATACTGCCCCTATATACAAGAATATAACTACTATAATACTGCTCCTATATACCAGAATACAACTACTATAATACTGCTCCCTATATACAAGAATATAACTACTATAATACTGCTCCTATATACCAGAATACAACTACTATAATACTGCTCCCTATATACAAGAATATAACTACTATAATACTGCCCCCTATATACAAGAATATAACTACTATAATACTGCCCCTATATACAAGAATATAACTACTATAATACTGCTCCTATATACAAGAATATAACTACTATAATACTGCCCCTATATAAAAGAATATAACTACTATAATACTGCTCATATATACAAGAATATAACTACTATAATACTGCTCCTATATACAAGAATATAACTACTATAATACTGCTCCTATATACAGGAATATAACTACTATAATACGCCCCTATATACAAGAATATAACTAGAATAATACTGCCCCTATATACAAGAATATAACTACTATAATACTGCCTCCTATATACAAAAATATAACTACTATAATACTGCTCCTATATATAAGAATATAACTACTATTTTACTGCTCCTATATACAAGAATATAACTACTATAATACTGCCCCCTATATACAAGAATATAACTACTATAATACTGCTCCCTATATACAAGAATATAACTACTAGAATACTGCTCCTATATACAAGAATATAACTACTATAATACTGCCCCTATATACAAGAATATAACTACTATAATACTGCCCCCTATATACAAGAATATAACTACTATAATACTGCCCCTATATACAAGAATATAACTACTATAATACTGCTACCTATATATAAGAATATAACTACTATAATACTGCTCCTATATACAAGAATATAACTACTATAATACTGCCCTCTATATATAAGAATATAACTACTATAATACTGCTCCTATATACAAGAATATAACTACTATAATACTGCCCCTATATACAAGAATATAACTACTATAATACTGCCCCTATATACAAGAATATAACTACTATAATACTGCTCCTATATACAAGAATATAACTACTATAATACTGCCCCTATATACAAGAATATAACTACTATAATACTGCTCCTATATACCAGAATACAACTACTATAATACTGCTCCCTATATACAAGAATATAACTACTATAATACTGCTCCTATATACCAGAATACAACTACTATAATACTGCTCCCTATATACAAGAATATAACTACTATAATACTGCCCCCTATATACAAGAATATAACTACTATAATACTGCCCCCTATATACAAGAATATAACTACTATAATACTGCCCCTATATACAAGAATATAACTACTATAATACTGCCCCCTATATACAAGAATATAACTACTATAATACTGCTCCTATATACAAGAATATAACTACTATAATAATGGTCCATATATACAAGAATATAACTAATATAATACTACCCCTATATACAAGAATATAACTACTATAATACTGCTCCTATATACAAGAATATAACTACTATAATACTGCCCCCTATGTACAAGAATATAACTACTATAATACTGCCCCTATATACAAGAATATAACTACTATAATACTGCCCCTATATAGAAGAATATAACTACTATAATACTGCTCCTATATAGAAGAATATAACTACTCTAATACTACCCCTATATACAAGAATATAACTACTATAATACTGCCCCCTATATACAAGAATATAACTACTATAATACTGCCCCCTATATACAAGAATATAACTACTATAATACTGCCTCCTATATACAAGAATATAACTACTATAATACTGCCCCTATATACAAGAATATAACTACTATAATACTGCCTTCTATATACAAGAATATAACTACTATAATACTGCTCCTATATACAGGAATATAACTACTATAATACGCCCCTATATACAAGAATATAACTAGAATAATACTGCCCCTATATACAAGAATATAACTACTATAATACTGCCTCCTATATACAAAAATATAACTACTATAATACTGCTCCTATATATAAGAATATAACTACTATTTTACTGCTCCTATATACAAGAATATAACTACTATAATACTGCCCCCTATATACAAGAATATAACTACTATAATACTGCTCCCTATATACAAGAATATAACTACTAGAATACTGCTCCTATATACAAGAATATAACTACTATAATACTGCCCCTATATACAAGAATATAACTACTATAATACTGCTCCTATATACAAGAATATAACTACTATAATACTGCTACCTATATATAAGAATATAACTACTATAATACTGCTCCTATATACAAGAATATAACTACTATAATACTGCCCTCTATATATAAGAATATAACTACTATAATACTGCTCCTATATACAAGAATATAACTACTATAATACTGCCCCTATATACAAGAATATAACTACTATAATACTGCTCCTATATACAAGAATATAACTACTATAATACTGCCCCTATATACAAGAATATAACTACTATAATACTGCTCCTATATACCAGAATACAACTACTATAATACTGCTCCCTATATACAAGAATATAACTACTATAATACTGCTCCTATATACCAGAATACAACTACTATAATACTGCTCCCTATATACAAGAATATAACTACTATAATACTGCCCCCTATATACAAGAATATAACTACTATAATACTGCCCCCTATATACAAGAATATAACTACTATAATACTGCCCCTATATACAAGAATATAACTACTATAATACTGCTCCTATATACAAGAATATAACTACTATAATAATGGTCCATATATACAAGAATATAACTAATATAATACTACCCCTATATACAAGAATATAACTACTATAATACTGCTCCTATATACAAGAATATAACTACTATAATACTGCCCCCTATGTACAAGAATATAACTACTATAATACTGCTCCTATATACAAGAATATAACTACTATAATACTGCCCCTATATACAAGAATATAACTACTATAATACTGCTCCTATATACCAGAATACAACTACTATAATACTGCTCCCTATATACAAGAATATAACTACTATAATACTGCTCCTATATACCAGAATACAACTACTATAATACTGCTCCCTATATACAAGAATATAACTACTATAATACTGCCCCCTATATACAAGAATATAACTACTATAATACTGCCCCCTATATACAAGAATATAACTACTATAATACTGCCCCTATATACAAGAATATAACTACTATAATACTGCCCCCTATATACAAGAATATAACTACTATAATACTGCTCCTATATACAAGAATATAACTACTATAATAATGGTCCATATATACAAGAATATAACTAATATAATACTACCCCTATATACAAGAATATAACTACTATAATACTGCTCCTATATACAAGAATATAACTACTATAATACTGCCCCCTATGTACAAGAATATAACTACTATAATACTGCCCCTATATACAAGAATATAACTACTATAATACTGCCCCTATATAGAAGAATATAACTACTATAATACTGCTCCTATATAGAAGAATATAACTACTCTAATACTACCCCTATATACAAGAATATAACTACTATAATACTGCCCCCTATATACAAGAATATAACTACTATAATACTGCCCCCTATATACAAGAATATAACTACTATAATACTGCCTCCTATATACAAGAATATAACTACTATAATACTGCCCCTATATACAAGAATATAACTACTATAATACTGCCTTCTATATACAAGAATATAACTACTATAATACTGCTCCTATATACAGGAATATAACTACTATAATACGCCCCTATATACAAGAATATAACTAGAATAATACTGCCCCTATATACAAGAATATAACTACTATAATACTGCCTCCTATATACAAAAATATAACTACTATAATACTGCTCCTATATATAAGAATATAACTACTATTTTACTGCTCCTATATACAAGAATATAACTACTATAATACTGCCCCCTATATACAGGAATATAACTACTATAATACTGCTCCCTATATACAAGAATATAACTACTAGAATACTGCTCCTATATACAAGAATATAACTACTATAATACTGCCCCTATATACAAGAATATAACTACTATAATACTGCCCCCTATATACAAGAATATAACTACTATAATACTGCCCCTATATACAAGAATATAACTACTATAATACTGCTACCTATATATAAGAATATAACTACTATAATACTGCTCCTATATACAAGAATATAACTACTATAATACTGCCCTCTATATATAAGAATATAACTACTATAATACTGCTCCTATATACAAGAATATAACTACTATAATACTGCCCCTATATACAAGAATATAACTACTATAATACTGCTCCTATATACAAGAATATAACTACTATAATACTGCCCCTATATACAAGAATATAACTACTATAATACTGCTCCTATATACCAGAATACAACTACTATAATACTGCTCCCTATATACAAGAATATAACTACTATAATACTGCTCCTATATACCAGAATACAACTACTATAATACTGCTCCCTATATACAAGAATATAACTACTATAATACTGCCCCCTATATACAAGAATATAACTACTATAATACTGCCCCCTATATACAAGAATATAACTACTATAATACTGCCCCTATATACAAGAATATAACTACTATAATACTGCTCCTATATACAAGAATATAACTACTATAATAATGGTCCATATATACAAGAATATAACTAATATAATACTACCCCTATATACAAGAATATAACTACTATAATACTGCTCCTATATACAAGAATATAACTACTATAATACTGCCCCCTATGTACAAGAATATAACTACTATAATACTGCCCCTATATACAAGAATATAACTACTATAATACTGCCCCTATATACAAGAATATAACTACTATAATACTGCTCCTATATACAAGAATATAACTACTCTAATACTACCCCTATATACAAGAATATAACTACTATAATACTGCCCCCTATATACAAGAATATAACTACTATAATACTGCCTCCTATATACAAGAATATAACTACTATAATACTGCCCCTATATACAAGAATATAACTACTATAATACTGCCTTCTATATACAAGAATATAACTACTATAATACTGCCCCTATATACAAGAATATAACTACTATAATACTGCCCCCTATATACAAGAATATAACTACTATAATACTGCCTCCTATATACAAGAATATAACTACTATAATACTGCCCCCTATATACAAGAATATAACTACTATAATACTGCCTCCTATATACAAGAATATAACTACTATAATACTGCCCCTATATACAAGAATATAACTACTATAATACTGCCCCCTATATACAAGAATATAACTACTATAATACTGCCCCCTATATACAAGAATATAACTACTATAATACTGCCCCCTATATACAAGAATATAACTACTATAATTATCTTTTTTATTTGAAAACTTGCAACAAATTATTACAATACCTTTGCAATACACTCATAACAGATAAAGAAAATAAACGTATGTCTCTTAATAACATCACAATCATTAAACAAACCATAATATATGAATATTGCTCCAGTATAGATTGTTTCAACTATTTTTCATGATATTATTCTAGACAGTATTACAGGAGAGTTCTTCTTTATTGGTGCCCGGGCAGCATCGCGCACACCACAGAGGGTACACGGTCACCACATTTATGACATATTGTGAACCTCTATGATATAAACAGAGTTCGGGCTAGAAGTCTCCATACAGCAGCTGAGAGTTTCACTGTCCCACTAGATGTGGTGACTGCAGGGACACAGCAGGGACATTACTCTGTAGATAAGTCTCTTGTATAAAGATGACATTGGTTTTGTCGTCAGACAGACGCTGGAATATCGCCTGCCGCCTGCTACTATTCTTCACACTGTTCACATTGATGGAGGTGATTTTCAGCCTCATCCTGGTTACAGATCTTTCCTACTTTTTTTCTTCTCCTTCCACTGCTATGTCCTGTAACACCCCATCTTTTGGTGGACATTGGGGGGTCAGCATCTTCATCCTGAGGTTCGTCGTCTGGGTTGTGTGAGGAGACTTGCTCCATCTCTGCTTCTTCTTCCTGGTCATCTTCTCCCAGCGCACAGTAACGTCCCCCAGTTATCGCCAGCACTGGAGACTCTGGTGATTTCTTTGCAGCAGTGATTTTTTTCCTAGAAGAAACATCTGTTTTACTTCTCCTTTTAACCGTCTGAAATCCCGCCTCATCCATACTGGTCGCTGCGGCTGGATCAGCTGGTTTTTTACTGGTCGCTGCGGCTGGATCAGCTGGTTTTTTACTGGTCGCAGCGGCTGGATCAGCTGGTTTTTTACCGGTCGCTGCGGCTGGATGAGCTGGTTTTTTACTGGTCGCTGCGGCTGCATCAGCTGGTTTTTTACTGGTCGCTGCGGCTGGATCAGCTGGTTCCTTACTAGTCACTGCGGCTGGATCAGCTGTTTCCTTACTGGTCGCTGCGGCTGGATCAGCTGGTTCCTTACTGGTCGCTGCAGCTGGCCCAGCTGGTTTTTTACTGGTCGCTGCGGCTGGCTTAGCTGTTTTTTTTACTGGTCGCTGCGGCTGGATCAGCTGTTATTTTACTGGTCGCTGCGGCTGGATCAGCTGGTTCCTTACTGGTCGCTGCGGCTGGATCAGCTGGTTTTTTACTGGTCGCTGCGGCTGGATCAGCTGGTTTTTTACTGGTCGCAGCGGCTGGATCAGCTGGTTTTTTACCGGTCGCTGCGGCTGGATGAGCTGGTTTTTTACTGGTCGCTGCGGCTGGATCAGCTGGTTCCTTACTGGTCGCTGCGGCTGGATCAGCTGGTTTTTTACTGGTCGCTGCGGCTGGATCAGCTGGTTTTTTACTGGTCGCTGCGGCTGGATCAGCTGGTTTTTTACCGGTCGCTGCGGCTGGATGAGCTGGTTTTTTACTGGTCGCTGCGGCTGCATCAGCTGGTTTTTTACTGGTCGCTGCGGCTGGATCAGCTGGTTCCTTACTAGTCACTGCGGCTGGATCAGCTGTTTCCTTACTGGTCGCTGCGGCTGGATCAGCTGGTTCCTTACTGGTCGCTGCAGCTGGCCCAGCTGGTTTTTTACTGGTCGCTGCGGCTGGCTTAGCTGTTTTTTTTACTGGTCGCTGCGGCTGGATCAGCTGTTATTTTACTGGTCGCTGCGGCTGGATCAGCTGGTTCCTTACTGGTCGCTGCGGCTGGATCAGCTGGTTTTTTACTGGCCGCTGCGGCTGGATCAGCTGGTTCCTTACTGTTCGCTGCGGCTGGATCAGCTGGTTCCTTACTGGTCGCTGCGGCTGCATCAGCTGGTTCCTTACTGGTCGCTGCGGCTGGATCAGCTGGTTCCTTACTGTTCGCTGCGGCTGGATCAGCTGGTTCCTTACTGGCCGCTGCAGCCGGATCAGCTGGTTCCTTACTGTTCGCTGCAGCTGGATCAGCTGGTTCTTTACTGGTGTTGGGCAGATGTTTTGGTGACAGAGTGACTGGATATTTTGCTTTTAGCATGACCTCTATATTCAGTGGCTGGTGACACTTGTGCAGCATCCACAGATTGGACATTCGTCTCTGGAGCAGGGTCTCTGGTACTTTGGCTCACATCATCGTTGGGGTTTCCAGGTTCTGGGGTTGTATCTACACATATGGAGACATCCTCCTGCTCTTCCTCCATGGCTCATTTAAAGGTCTCCTCCTTATTATGTTCTGCATGCGGACACTCCCGGAATGTATGTCCAGGTCCTAAGCACAGGTTACAGATGACAGGTCCTGTACAATCGTCCTTCACATGCCCAAACTGACCACATAGTGAGCACTTAATACGGGAACAGTTGAATGCCAGGTGTCTGCCCCCACATCTATGGCACCGTCGCGGTTGACCAGGGTAGTAACATACGCCTCTCTCCGAGCCCAGGTAGAAGGAGTGCGGCAGATGTCTGGTCACTCCATTCTCCTGAACCAGCTGAATCTTGACAGAATATCCTCCATTCCAGATCTCCTCCTCATCATAGATCTTTGTTGGCAGTCTCTTCACCTCACAATATCTGCTCAACCAGTGCTGCAAATCTGCCAGGGCCACCACCTCAGACTGGAACAGGACGGTGGCGGTGACTACCTGGGTTTAGTCAGCTGGATGACATGTAGATGCTCCCACATCGCGTGCTCCTTTGTATCATTATAAATACTCCAGAATAAGTCTAGGCTATATTGCAGCTTGAAACTGATGTCATAATTCCTGCTGGAGGGAACGTGGATCAGAGCGAACACCTCAGAAGCTTTAAACTTCATAAACTCCTTCAACAAAACTTTCCCAATGTAGAGTCTGGAGGGGAGGTTTTCCTCTGGTCCTGAGTACCTGATTCTGACCGCGTTCCTCCTTTGAGGTGCGGGGTTAGTCGGTCTTGTGACGCTGGAGAACAGTCTCCTGTACTGAGGTCTGTCAGCAGGTGGGTCAGGACTGGACCTCTCCTCAGCTGATTGTACTGCAGATCCTCCTGTGTCTGCTCCTGATCGCTGAGTAACCTGCACTCCATTCACTGACACTGCGGGCGGCTGAACCTCCAGAACAGGGTCTGCAATGTCCGCCTCAGCCTGTGCCGCTGGTTCATCAGATATCAGACTGTCAATCACCGCGCTGAGCGAGGTCTCACTTATAATATCAGGACATGAGGCACTTTCTTGCTCACTCCCAGGAGTGCCACTCGCATTTACTTCATCAGTACTGCACATAGAGTCTACTGCAGTTAACCCCTCGTCAGCTGGCACACATTTCTCTGCAGCTTTAGCAGCATTTGTGTTGGCTGATTGCACAGACCCCACACATGATGAGAGATGTGATCCTCCAGCCACTGCACACTCATATCTTCCAGGGTTTCCCTGCTCCACAATATTATACACAGTCTTATAGTCAGTGTCTTTTTTTGCAATGATATTTTTTCTCTTCACAGTTTGGGCTCTGGTCTCCCTTTTGTTCTCAACTGCCCAGTTCTTTATTTTGGGTACTGTGCATGATTCTTTCTGCAATCTATCCTTCAATATCACCAGCTCACGTGTGCAAACATCCAGACACTCACATTTCATCAGCTTTGCCTTTGGATCAGTCTCTTGGTTAATTTCAGTTCTCAACTTGCGAACTTGCATTTCCATTTTAAAGATATTTTTCTTTGTCATTTTTGTGCACAATTCACCAACATCATGAGATTCAGTTGACTCACCAGCCACCATTTCCAGATCATCACCTCCACCATCTCCATGCTGCAGGCCAAACTCCAGACCTCTGGCTTTCCCAGGATCATCAGCCCAGGACCCCTCCCCTCCACCTGGGTCAGAAGCCATGCATAGTCCTAACAGGGAGCTCACAAGCACACGTCTATCCTCTCCTATGGATAAGAAAATAACTACTATAATACTGCCCCCTATATACAAGAATATAACTACTATAATACTGCTCCTATATACAAGAATATAACTACTACAATACTGCTCCCTATATAAAAGAATATAATTACTATAATACTGCCCCCTATATACAAGAATATAACTACTATAATACTGCTCCTATATACAAGAATATATCTACTATAATACTGCCCCCTATATACAAGAATATAACTACTATAATACTGCCCCTATATACAAGAATATAACTACTATAATACTGCCCCCTATATACAAGAATATAACTACTATAATACTGCTCCTATATACAAGAATATAACTACTATAATACTGCTCCTATATACAAGAATATAACTACTATAAGGGTATGTTCACACGGCCTATTTACGGACGTAATTCGGGCGTTTTTGCCCCGATTTACGTCTGAAAATAGCGCCTCAATAGCGCTGACAAACATCTGCCCATTGAAAGCAATGGGCAGACGTTTGTCTGTTCACACGAGGCGTATATTTACGCGCCGCTGTCAAATGACGGCGCGTAAATAGACGCCCGCGTCAAAGAAGTGACCTGTCACTTCTTTGGCCGTAATTGGAGCCGTTATTCATTGACTCCAATGAATAGCAGCGCCAATTACGTCCGTAATTGACGTGGCGTTCAAGCACCTGCACATGCCGTTACGGCTGAAATTACGGGGATGTTTTCAGGCTGAAACATCCCCGTAATTTCAGCCGTTACGGACCCCCGCCGTGTGAACATACCCTAATACTGCCCCTGTATACAAGAATATAACTACTATAATACTGCCTCCTATATACAAGAATATAACTACTATAATACTGCTCCTATATACAAGAATATAACTACTATAATACTGCCCCCTATATACAAGAATATAACTACTATAATACTGCCCCCTATATACAAGAATATAACTGCTATAATACTGCCCCCTATATACAAGAATATAACTACTATAATACTGCCTCCTATATACAAGAATATAACTACTATAATACTGCTCCTATATACAAGAATATAACTACTATAATACTGCTCCTATATACAAGAATATAACTACTATAATACTGCCTCCTATATACAAGAATATAACTACTATAATACTGCTCCTATATACAAGAATATAAATACTATAATACTGCTCCCATATACAAGAATGTAACTACTATAATACTGCTCCCATATACAGGAATATAACTACTATAATACTGCCCCTATATACAATAATACAACTACTATAATACTGCTCCTATATACAAGAATATAACTACTATAATACTGCCCCTATATACAAGAATATAACTACTATTAGGGTATGTGCACACACACTAATTACGTCCGTAATTGACGGACGTAATTCTGCCGCAAGTACCGGACCGAACACAGTGCAGGGAGCCGGGCTTCCTAGCATCATAGTTATGTACGATGCTAGGAGTCCCTGCCTCTCCGTGGAACTACTTGTCCCGTACTGAAAACATGATTACAGTACGGGACAGTTGTCCTGCAGCGAGGCAGGGACTCCTAGCATCGTACATAACTATGATGCTAGGAGCCCGGCTCCCTGCACTGTGTTCGGTCCGGGACTTGCGGCCGAAATACGTCCGTCAATTACGAACGTAATTAGTGTGTGTGCACATACCCTATTACTGCCCCTATATTCAAGAATATAACTACTATAATACTGCCCCTATATACAAGAATATAACTACTATAATACTGCACCTATATACAAGAATATAACTACTATAATACTGCCCCTATATACAAGAATATAACAACTATAATACTGCCCCTATATACAAGAATATAACTACTATAATACCGCCCCCTATATACAAGAATATAACTACTATAATACTGCCCCTATATACAAGAATATAACTACTATAATACCGCCCCCTATATACAAGAGTATAACTACTATAATACTACTCCTATATACAAGAATATAACTACTATAATACTGCTCCCTATATACAAGAATATAACTACTATAATACTGCCCCTATATACAAGAATATAACTACTATAATACTGCCCTTATATACAAGAATATAACTACTATAATACTGCCCCCTATTTACAAGAATATAACTACTATAATACTGCCCCCTATATACAAGAATATAACTACTATAATACTGCTCCTATATACAAGAATATAACTACTATAATACCGCCCCCTATATACAAGAATATAACTACTATAATACTGCCCCTATATGCAAGAATATAACTACTATAATACTGCCCCTATATACAAGAATATAACTACTATAATACTGCTCCTATATACAAGAATATAACTACTATAATACTGCCCCCTATATACAAGAATATAACTACTATAATACTGCTCCCTATATACAAGAATATAACTACTATAATACTACTCCTATATACAAGAATATAACTACTATAATACTGCTCCCTATATACAAGAATATAACTACTATAATACTGCTCCTATATACAAGAATATAACTACTATAATACTGCCTCTATATACAAGAATATAACTACTATAATACTGCTACCTATATACAAGAATATAACTACTATAATACTGCCTCCTATATACAAGAATATAACTACTATAATACTGCTCCTATATACAAGAATATAACTACTATAATACTGCTCCTATATACAAGAATATAACTACTATAATACTGCCCTTATATACAAGAATATAACTACTATAATACTGCCCCCTATATACAAGAATATAACTACAATAATACTGCTCCCTATATACAAGAATATAACTACTATAATACTGCCCCCCTATATACAAGAATATAACTACTATAATACTGCCCCTTTATAAAAGAATATAACTACTATAATACTGCTCCTATATACAAGAATATAACTACTATAATACTGCTCCCTATATACAAGAAAGTAACTGCTATAATACTGCCCCTATATTCAAGAATATAACTACTATAATACTGCCCCTATATACAAGAATATAACTACTATAATACTGCCCCTATATACAAGAATATAACAACTATAATACTGTCCCTATATACAAGAATATAACTACTATAATACCGCCCCCTATATACAAGAATATAACTACTATAATACTGCCCCTATATACAAGAATATAACTACTATAATACCGCCCCCTATATACAAGAGTATAACTACTATAATACTGCCCCTATATACAAGAATATAACTACAATAATACTGCTCCTATATACAAGAATATAACAACTATAATACTGCCCCTATATACAAGAATCTAACTACTATAATACTGCCCCCTATATACAAGAATATAACTACCATAATACTGCCCCTATATAC